>NC_141878.1:96862954-97016590 GCF_056163025.1 Triticum urartu | reverse complement strand
GTACTCGCCTAAGTTTGAAAAAATCCTACCGAGTGGAGAGCAATCCTCCCACTCGGGGGCTTAGCTGCAGTCCAGCACTCACCTAAGTTCTCCCACTCGGAGACTTAGCTGCAGTCCAGTACTCGCCTAAGTTTGAAAAAATCCTACCGAGTGGAGAGCAATCCTCCCACTCGGGGGCTTAGCTGCAGTACAGTACTCGCCTAAGTTTGAAAAAATCCTACCGAGTGGAGAGCAATCCTCCCACTCGGGGGCTTAGCTACAGTCCAGTACTCGCCTAAGTTTGAAAAAATCCTACCGAGTGGAGAGCAATCCTCACACTCGGGGGCTTAGCTGCAGTCCGGCACTCGCCTAAGTTCTCCCACTCGGAGACTTAGCTGCAGTCCAGTACTCGCCTAAGTTTGAAAAAATCCTACCAAGTGGAGAGCAATCCTCCCACTCGGGGGCTTAGCTGCAGTCCGGCACTCGCCTAAGTTCTCCCACTCGGAGACTTAGCTGCAGTCCAGTACTCGCCTAAGTTTGAAAAAATCCTATCGAGTGGAGAGCAATCCACCCACTCGGGGGCTTAGCTGCAGTCCAGTACTCGCCTAAGTTCTCCCACTCGGAGGCTTAGTTGCAGTCCAGTACTCGCCTAAGTTTCAAAAAATCCTACCGAGTGGAGAGCAATCCTCCCACTCGGGGGCTTAGCTGCAGTCCGGCACTCGCCTAAGTTCTCCCACTTGGAGACTTAGCTGCAGTCCAGTACTCGCCTAAGTTTGAAAAAATCCTACCGAGTGGAGAGCAATCCTCCCACTCGGGGGCTTAGCTGCAGTCCAGTACTCGCCTAAGTTCTCCCACTCGGAGGCTTAGCTGCAGTCCAATACTCGCCTAAGTTTGTAAAATCCTACCGAGTGGAGAGCAACCCTCCCACTCAGGGGCTTAGCTGCAGTCTATTACTCGCCTAAGTTCGAAACACACCCCCATCCACAAGGACGACGAGGTGCAGGTCGATTGCAACCTTCTCCTTCGGAGCTATGCCACAAGTACAATGTGCGCTCCATCCCTATCTGCAAGGAAGACGAGGTGCAAGTCGACTGCAACCTTCTCCTTCGGAGCTACGCCACAAGTACAATGTGCGCTCCATCCCTATCCGCAAGGGCGACGAGGTGCAGGTCGACTGGAGTCACCACCTCAGAGCTACATCTCAAGCATAAAGAACAAAGTCCACTTGAATACAAAACACAAGCATATTCGGAAATAAACCAAATTCGGATAAATCCTAAAGTTCCAAGCAGCAAATCAAAAGTATTCGAGCATCAAGCCCGAAGGAGTTTAACGGTTACAGCAATCACTCGGCATTCCGAGGCAAATTTAAGGCAGATTCAAGTCTCATAAGTTTGTTCACTCGGCAAGAGGAGGGCTGGCAGGCTCGACGAATTCGTCCAAGTCGATCCCATCCACGATCCGAGTGGCAGCGGCGATGAAAGTCTCCATGAAGGACTGGAAGTCATGCCTTTTGGTGTTAGCAACCTTGATCGCCGCCAGCTTGTCTTCACGAGCTTCCTTGCAGTGGACTCGCACCAAGGACAGCGCCACGTCAGCACCACACCGGGCAGAGGACTTCCTCCATTCTTGCACTCGGTCAGGGATCTCATTGAGTCGAGCCATCAGGGATTCCAGGTCAGTTTGAAGCGTCGCCCTTGGCCAGAGCAATGAGTCGACTCGTGAGACTGCTTCATTCAGACGCGTGAGGTAGCTTGTGATGCCGGCAACACGAGACTCCAGTTGGAGCACGTTCATTGCAGTTTCGTCGCAAACTGGAGAAGCGATAGGGTCCAGACCCGTCTCCACCCTTCCAGTTTCCTCGTCAAAGTCTTGGCAGAATTCTGCAGTCAAAAAATTAGTGAGTCGACTAGACAGGGTTCATTTGCAAGCATCAACACAGTCGGGTTGAAAGGAGTACCTTCCAGCATCAGATAGAGCTTCTTGGCAAGGGTTCTCAGATAAGCTTCCGTGTCATGGACCGCAGACTCCAGCTTTTCATTCAGGACAATCTTGTCCTTCTTCAGACGACTCACTTCTCGGTTGGACTCATTGAGGCAGGACTTCAATTTGTTCACCTCCCCTTCCAGCGCTCCGACTGAAGCTAGCTTCTGGTCTGCAAGGGAAGTTTTATCTTGGGCTTCCTTCTGCGCAGCGGCGAGGTCCGAGTTCTTCTTCTCCAGAGCCAACTTCATTTTCTCTGCAAAAGAAGCAATTGAATCAAACAATAGATCGAAGAAATATATTGAAAGACAGTCGACAGGCAGTTACCTTCCATACCAGCAGCTTCATCTTGAGCTTTCTTCAGATTCTGCTGGGCCAATTCCAAGTCGAGGTTAAGTTGCCTCTGCTTCTCCTCAAGTTCAGCAAACTTGGAAATGAGAGTACAAGACTTCTGCAGAAGGCAAAAGACGTGTCAATCGGCAAGATCAAAGGCTTTTTACTTCCGAGCAGATAAAACCTAAAGAGTTCACTTAAGACCCCAGCCGACTGCACGCAGTTGACTGTGGTCTCGGGGGCTACACCCAGCGGGTGCACTTGGCGTGCCCCCGCTGATTCAGACCCAACTCGACCGGCCCGCCCGGGTCAAGACAAAAAAGAAAAAGAAAAAGAGAGAGAAAGAACTCAGACCCCAGTCGACTGACAGCAATCGACTGCGGTCTCGGGGACTACACCCAGTGGGTTACACCCAGTGGGTGCACTTAGCGTGCCCCCACTAGTTCGAATCCCATTTGACCGGTCCGCCCGGGTCGAATGGAAGAAACGAAAGGAAAAAGAACTCAGACCCCAGTCGACTGCCAGCAGTCGACTGCGGTCTCGGGGACTACACCCGGTGGGTGCACTTAGCGTGCCCCCACCGGTTCAGATCCTACTCGCCCAGACCGAGTGGAAGAATGCAAATACCAAAGACAACAAAACGCCCAGTGGGTGTACAAATTCGACGCAAACAACAGGAGATTGTATGGAAGAAAAAAATTCGGGTAGCATATCCTGATAGAACAAGGTCAGTCGAAAAGTCTACTTACCTGGACATTGGCCCGGAGAGCAGCGCTAGCGTCGTAGGCAGCTTGGCTATGCTCATGCACCATCTTCATCCGCTCCATCATCACGTCAGCCTAACGGATGGCTTACGCAGCCGCTTCCGGCTGGTTGTCCGGAACGGGGTAGCTGGCAAAAAAGAGGGCAGACGACCCAGGTGTGGCAGTTTGGAGCTCCGTGGCGGGGAGTTGGACGACTGAAGGAATCACCGGTGCAATCGACGGGGCGGGGTGCTCACTCGACAAGGGTGCAGCGAGGTTACAGAGGCCCCGCCCGCGTCTTCAGATTGACGGACGGGAGGTGTTGTTGTTGGCCCCTGCTGATACATCCTGCCAGCTGCTACCTTTTTGCTCTTCCTGGGCTTAGGAGCCACATCTTCATCGTCATCTAGGAGATCGATGACGTTGGTTGGAGCTGCAGGGAAGATCAGTCGACCCCAAGTGAACCACTAGAATGCAATCGACCAAGTAATCAAGAACAAGATCATAAGAGTTTTTACCTAGGTTGGAGGTAACCGCGTCTTCCATCTCCTCGTCTCGGTACTGATAAGAAGAGGTTCCTGATGTAGCAGCACTGCAAATATCCGCACTCAGTCGGTTACGTTCTATTGCTCGAATCGACGAAAAGAACAGGTCAGATGATTACCCGGAGATGGTGGGGACAGCCACTTTGATCCTGGGCAAAGCCTTTGGCAGTTTGGAGGAGGTGGCTTTCGGTGCTTTTGGCATTGGAGGCAGCACAACCTTGGGATGTTTCGGAGCTTTCTCAATCGACGCTGGGGAAGACGTTTAGGGGCGCTTCGAAGATTGCCTAGTCGGCGCGGTCGCCAGGTCCGGGGTGCTCGCCAGGTCGTGAGCGTGCTTGGATCTCCTCTCTCTGCGAGGAGGCGAGTCGACCTCTTCGTCGTCGCTCGAGTCGTTGCTCTCCTCGTCCTCCTCCGCATCCGAGTGCCACTCACCGCTCTCGCCCCCGCTCGCTCCTTCCTCGACGTCTTGCCCCTGCACTCCGTTGGGCATCGAGTACATGTCAATGAGGGCCTGAAAGGACAACGAGCAAAAGAAATTCAGTCGACCATCAACAAGGTGTCACACAAAGAATCAAGAGGATACTCGACAAAGTAGAGTCATACCTGTTCCGGCTGGCGCGAGTTGTCGAATGGAATCACCCTCCTAGACCCCCGGGGATTGTCTTTGTTGCTGGTGATTCCCTTCAGCCACTTCTCCAAGGTGTCTTCATTGACGTCCTCCGGGTGGATCCGAGTGGAGTCCTCAAGCCCCGAATACATCCACATCAGATGGTCACGGGCCTGAAGCGGTTGGATGCGTCGACTGAGAAAGACCTCCAGCAGGTCCATCCCAGTCACCCCGTCGCGGACTAGTTGGACGACCCGCTCGACCAACACCTTGACCTACGCCTTCTCTTCTGGGACCACCTTCAAGGAGGAGGGCTTCTCCACTCGAGCTAGGGAAAAGGGAGGAAGTCCAGTCGACTGACCCAGGGTCGGCTGGTCCTTACAGTAAAACCAAGTCGACTGCCAGCCCCGGACCGAGTCGGGAAGGATCATCGCTGGGAAGGTGCTCTTGTTCCTCATCTGGATCCCCAGGCCCCCGCACACCTGGATCACGTGCGTCCTCTCATCACTCGGATTGTCCTTTTTGACCGACTGGGAGCGGCAGGTGAAGATGTGTTTGAAAAGACCCCAGTGCGGTCGATAGCCCAAGAAATTTTCACACATTGACACAAAGGCAGCCAGATAAACTATGGTGTTTGGAGTGAAGTGGTGGAGTTGAGCCCCGAAGAAGTTCATAAAGCCATGAAAGAAAGGATGGGGAGGCAGAGAAAACCCGTGATCGACATGGGTGGCGAGGAGAATGCACTCAACCTCCCGCAGCTGCGGCTCGGTCTCGTTCCCCAGGAGCCGCGCCGATTTGTGGGGGATCAGTCCCCCCTCCACCAGGTCATCGAGGTCGTCCTGGCTAATCGTCGAGCGGATCCAATCGCCCTGGATCCAGCCCGGCGGTAGGCCGGATCTTGACGAAGATCCGCCCCGACTGGTCCTCTTGCCCTTCGCCTTCGCGGTCGCCTTCTTCGCGCACTCCAGCGCCACTGAGGGAGTCCTGGATTAGGGGGTGTCCGGATGGCCGGACTATACCTTCAGCCGGACTCCTGGACTATGAAGATACAAGATTGAAGACTCCGTCCCGTGTCCGGAAGGGACTTTCCTTGGCGTGGAAGGCAAGCTTGGCGATACGGATATATAGATCTCCTACCATTGTAACCGACTCTATGTAACCCTAACCCTACCTGGTGTCTATATAAACCGGAGGGTTTTAGTCCATAGGACAACATACACATCAACAATCATACCATAGGCTAGCTTCTAGGGTTTAGCCTCCTCGATCTCATGGTAGATCTACTCTTGTACTACCCATATCATCAATATTAATCAAGCAGGACGTAGGGTTTTACCTCCATCGAGAGGGCCCGAACCTGGGTAAAACTTCGTGTCCCTTGCCTCCTGTTACCATCCGGCCTAGACGCACAGTTCGGGACCCCCTACCCGAGATCCGCCAGTTTTGACACCGACATTGGTGCTTTCATTGAGAGTTCCTCTGTGTCATCGCCGTCAGGCTCGATGGCTTCTACGATCATCAATAGCGATGCAGTCCCGGGTGAGACCTTCCTCCCCGGACAGATCTTCGTCTTCGGCGGCTTCGCACTGCAGGCCAATTCGCTTGGCCGTCTGGAGCAGATCGAAAGCTACGCCCCTGGCCGTCAGGTCTGATTTGGAAGTTTAAACTACACGGCTAACATCCGCGGAGACTTGAGCTCCGACGGATTCGAGCCACTACCGAGCGCGCTGCTCTGTCACGACGAGCATGATTTAGCTCTGCCGCCGAACAGTGCCCTGGAGGCCGCACCCGCGTTAGCTCCGACCCTTAATTCGGAGCCAACTACGACGATCGAGGATGGGCAGTTGGATGCCACCTCGGGGGCTGCGATCTTAACGGCGATTGAGCCGAACGCCAGCCCCACACTCCGCGAAACTCATGATTCCAAGGAGCCGGACTCCTCTCCGGACTCCGAACCATTCGCGCCTCTACCGATCGAATCCGATTGGGCGCCGATCATGGAGTTTACTGTCGCGGACATCTTTCAGCACCCGCCCTTCGGCGATATTACGAAATCACTAAAGTCTCTCTCTTTATCAAGAGAGCCCTGGCCGGACTACGGTCAGCAAGGTTGGGGTACGGACGATGAAGAAATTCAAAGCCCACCCACCACCCACTTTGTAGCCACCGTCGACGATTTAACCGACATGCTCGACCTCAACTCCGAAGACATCAACGGTATGGACGCAGATGAAGGAGACGATGAAGAACCAGCGCCTATTGGGCCTTGGAACGCCACCTCGTCATATGACGTATACATGGTGGACGCACCAAAAGATGACGGCGAGGAGCGGAAGGATGCACCGAAGGCTTGTTCCCTCGAAAAGCAGTCAAAGCGGCGACGCAAGTGCCGCCCCAAATCCCGCCCCGACAGAAATAGCGATCACACAGACCCAGCGCTGGAGCAGGGCGAACCGCTGCCGGACAACGGCAATCCGGATAATCAAATCGAACAAACAAATCCTATCAAGGATCATGGTCCGGACGACATAACACCGGACAGGCACCCGGAGCAGCAGACTGCCCATACAAGGCTTGTTGCCACCGCGAGGAGTCTGAGAAAGCAGAAGCAAAGGCTCAAGGCCGCGCAAGACACACTCCAAATCAGATGGACTAAAATACACAACACAGCAGCAAGGTACGGCGACAATCGCCCCTACAAAAGCTACCCAAAGCGGAAGCTGCTACCCGAATTCGATGAGGAGGCCTCACCCCCCGCAACCAAATATCAAAGCAGCCACCTGGTCGGATAGACGACCCCTCTACCAACACAGAGTGGCATACAACGCCTCTCACCATACAACACGCAACCAATGCGAGGGCTCACACCCAAAGGACGGTGCAACAAGATCCATCTATGGACCACGCAAGCGCGCCCCAGCATACAATGCAACACAACAAACATCCGAACAACGCGGTACACCCAGCTACAGGGGTGCTGCACACCCCCTATGTTTCACCAATGAGGTGCTGGACCACGAATTTCCAGAGGGGTTCAAGCCCGTAAACATAGAGGCATACGACGGAACAACAGACCCCAGGGTCTGGATTGAGGACTACATCCTTCATATCCATATGGCTCGAGGAGATGATCTCCACGCCATCAAGTACCTACCCCTCAAGCTCAAAGGGCCAGCTCGTCACTGGCTCAAAGGCCTCCCCAAAAGCTCCATTGGAAGTTGGGAAGAGCTCGAAGACGCTTTTTGGGCAAATTTTCAAGGGACATATGTCCGACCTCCGGATGTGGACAATTTGAGTCATATAACTCAACAGCCCGGAGAGTTAGCCCGAAAGCTTTGGAACAGGTTTCTTACTAAAAAGAACCAGATTGTCGACTGTCCGGACACCGAAGCCTTAGCAGCTTTCAAGCATAGCGTCCGTGACGAATGGCTTGCCAGACACCTCGGCCAAAATAAGCCGAGAACGATGGCCGCGTTAACAAACCTCATGGCCCGCTTTTGCACGGGGGGGGGGGGACAGCTGGCTAGCCAAATGCAGCACCAGCGACCCCAGTACATCTGAAGTTAGATATGGAAACGGGAAATCACGGCGCAACAACAATAACAAACGCCGGAATAAAGAAGACAGCACGAAGGGCGCGGCAGTAAATGCCGGATTCAAAAGCTCTCGGCCAGGCCAAAAGCCGCCCCCTAAAGGCACCAGGGACGAACTGTCCAGCCTCAACAAAATTCTGGACCAAGTATGTCAGATTCAGAGTACCCCTGGTAAACCTGTTAATCATACCCACAGAGAATGTTGGGTCTTCAAGCAGTCCGGCAAGCTCAACGCCGTACACAAGGGGAGGATACACCAAGTGAAGACGAGGACGAGCCCCCCAAGCAAGACACGGGGGAACAAAAGCAATTTCCACCCGAAGTCAAAACAGTAAACGTGTTACACGTAATCAAGAAAAAAACAATGCGGCACTCCCAGGAAAGTATACCCAAGTGCCTATCACCGCGAAGTCCTGCCACTGGTCATCTCAACCGATCACTTTCGACCATCGCGATTACTCAGCAGGTATCCGACACGCAGGATGGGCTGCCCTGGTATTAGACCTAGTAATTGGCGGATATCACTTCACAAGGGTCTTGATGGACGGCGGCAGTAGCCTAAACCTAATATATCAGGATACAATCCGCGGGATGGGGCTAGACCCAACACAAATTCGCCATAGCAATACTACCTTTAAAGGAGTAACGCCAGGCCCAGGGGCTCGTTGTGCGGGCTCCCTCCTACTACAAGTTACATTCGGCTCCCCCGATAACTTCCGTCGCGAGCATTTAACTTTCCACTCGCTCCGTTTTAAAGTGGCTATCAAGCATTGCTCGGACGCGAAGCTTTCGCTCGCTTTAATGCAATACCACACTACGCCTCCCTCACACTCAAGATGCCCGGTCCACGTGGCATCATTACAGTGCACGGAAATATCAAGCGATCTCTGCGCGCCGAAGAAAGTGAGGCTGCCTTGGCCGCCGCACACTAAAGGCGCCCGGACAAACGAAAGCATCCAATAGGTCGTCAAGACCTCAGATACAACTAATCAAGTTCGGCGCCGCTATTTATACGGAAATAAGTGGTCACACCCCTATTTGTCAATACAAGGGGCTCAACGCGCGCAGACAAGTGGCAATTTCTTATCATCTTGAATTATACATGGTTTCTTTAAAAACTATCCTTTTGCACGACAACTTTTTCACTTAACTTCCTCTCTTTTTACAGACGATCATCGTGCTACACCCGTCCAGGATACGACGGAGACACAGGCGCAGATGTGCAGCAGGGACCCGCTCCAAGGATTCTTTTTAGATTAAGACCCTGCGTAAACCTTTCTTACTGTCTCTTGTTGATACATATCCACCGTTGAGAAGGATGCTGACGTCTTGGCATGTGGCCACACCAGAACAATGCACGTACCTGGACACACGGGGCTTCTTACAAAGGCTACTATTTAGGCCCGGTTTATACCACAAAGACCGAATACCTTAGGGAGTGTTCGGCGTCGCGAGTTTGGCCCTATATGCATCAGCTCCGAATCATTGTCTTTGGTCAAATGTTGGGTTTGCCCGGCTCCTGTGTTTTGGTGTCTTACGTTCCGCCTTGCCGGCTAAGGTAGCACCAGGAGAACTACTGCGATTGTGCCCTGGTTCATCCGGACGAGCACCTCAATAGAGAAAGCCGAAAACTGACTGTCATGATATAGCGTGAGACTGGTCAACCACTCGGTGACCTATGTGAATGTTAGAATTCCTCTGCCTTAACGAAGGGCTGTTTCCCGGCCAGGCATATACGCACCCCGAGATCGGGAGAGTGTGGAGCCACCAGGGGCTATCTAGTAGCCCCACTATCAAACTCCTATGGCTAAGTGAAAGTGCTAAAGCATCATAGTCCGGTTGCCTCGCTCGCTCCGCTATCACCTCCTTAATAGGACCAAGACGTTGGGTTAAGTGTGAATGTGTGCTTTTGCGAGCACCTCCACATTATATGTGTGAGGGTTGAAGCCGACGGCTGCAATCTTTCAGGTTATACACATGTATACATAAACGGCCGCCCAGGAGGCATCATATTACCTTCAGGCAAAAGTATAAAAATAGCCTTATAAAAAATTATAAAAGCATTTCGCTTACAATGAGATTACATATCACTCAAACATAATTTTTTTTGAGCACTGGGTTTCTATCAAACGGGCACCCTCAAGAACTTCTTCGAAGTAGTGCTCGGCAGCCTTTCGACCTATAGCTGAATCCCGCGCTGCAACATTGGTAGCATCCATCTCCGCCCAATATGCCTTAACACGGGCAAAGGCCATCCGTGCGCCCTCTATGCACGCCGACCTCCTCATCGCATCAATACGCGGCACCACGTCAAGGACCTGCTGCACCAAGCTGAAATAGCTATTCGGTTTTGGCCTTCCCGGCCATAGCTGATCCACAGCAGACCTCATAGAGAGTCCGGACAACCTATTTAGTTCGGCCCACTCGGCTAATTGGTCAGTCAATGAAAGTGGACGCTCGGGAGAATGGAATTGCCTCCAAAACAGCTGGTCTACTCCATGGTCCGTCTGACCCTGGAAGTACTTGGCCGCATCGGCAGCGCTCGCCGCCAAATCCATATACACATCCTCCGAACTCCACATCCGATCCAGAGGGGCATGCCGTGGATCTCCGAATTTCCTTCGCAACATAAAGGATTTCCCAGCTACAATATCCCCGGCTTCCCGCAGCTCCTCCTTCTTTGCCCTCATAGCAGAGCAGAGATCCTTTTTCGTCGTGGCAGCCTTCTCAAGGTTCGATGCCTTCGCTTGGTTTTCCTTTTCAAGAACCCGGCAGCGGTCGGCGGCGGCTTTTAATTCTATAGCCATCTTGGCCATCTTGTCTCGGGTCTCTCCATGCGCGGCCCTCTCGGCTTGCAACTCTTCGGCCGCTTTCACAGCAGCCGCATTACCTAACCTCGCTTGTTCCTTGGCTCGGGCAAGTTCTGCCCGTAAGGCTTCCACAGTGGCAGCTCCATCTGCAGTCACAACATATTTAACATACTGGCATCATGCTGCTCTTCCTATGTGACGTTTACTAGATATTGACACTTACCCCGTGCCTCGTCAAGCCTTTTGTTAACAAGCTCGATGTCGGTGTCTGCCGCATCTAACTGCCGCTCTAAATGGGCAAACTCGCTAGTCCGGCTAGCCACCGGAGCTTCCATCACCTGCACATAGAGGCAGTATGGTTATTTCCTGGGAATATGATCCTATGTTTGTCGTCATTTCCGACGACAACCAGAGTCTCAGGGGCTACTATCTACACGGCGCACACCTAGCATGTGCAGGATTATCATACATTCTTTTACGTACCTCAAAGCCTGTCAGTAGACTCATAAAAGCTTCATGCAATCCGCTTTCGGCGGATGATATTCTCTCCATCACTGTATTCATCATCACACGGTGCTCATCTGAGATGGCCGCTCGCCCCACCAACTCCCTCAGAACATCCGATCGCATGCTAGACAGGGCCAGACTCTTTTGTCTACTCCCTTCGGGAGCCGGACACTGGGAGCCTCAGGGGTCAATGGGATTATCTTCTAGCCTCACCGGACTCGGAGAGGCCCTCCGCGACGACACTTCAGGGTCGCCCGCTTCCGGAGCGGAGGAGTCCGGAGGAGGCATTTCGCTCTCCATCATCTCTGGAAGAAGATCCCCCGAAGATGAGCTCATTTGAGAGGGGCTAAGGCCCGAACTGCAAAATATATGCGGTGGTTATTTTCTCAGAAGAAAAATGGCACATCTGTACTATTAAAGGTATTTCGGGTCACTTATGACTCGTGGGAGAATTGATCCCCCGCGGACTTTGTGCGACAACAGCGCCCCCCAAGGTGGGACCCTCTGTGGGAGACTTCTTCTCCCATTGGCAAGCTTCGGCTTCTGAATCCCCGGGCGCAGTCCTTTTCCTCTTCTGGCCGCCTTCCCTCATGGAGAAGCTCGCTCGCTCCCTCGGCTAGAATGGACAGCGTTGGGGGCCCACGTCCACCCGCATTATCCTCCACAGTATCTTCCTTCAAGGGCTCCGGGCAAGGTGCGGGCTGGAGCATCTTTTCCAATACCGGATTTTCCAAACCCTCAGGAAGGGGGGCCGAACACCGAATCAACTTTGCCTTTGTTAGCCAGTCCTGGTCAAAAAGCGAACTCTCAGAAATAACTTCATAACAAAGTAGAGATAGTATGTTCGGCCGGAAGATGCCTTGCCTGTTCGGCGGCGCGGTTACTACTCAGACCCACGTCCTCGGTGATTTCTGGACACTCCATCTGAGGTCCGAAGAATGACTTGTACATCTCCTCATGCATCAGGCCGAGAAAATTTTGAATGGCGCGCGGTCCCTCGGGATTGAACTCCCACAGGCGAAGAGGCCGGCGTTTGCAAGGCTGGACTTGACGAACCAGCATAACCTGTATCACCGCAACCAAACTGAAATCTCCATTGAAGAGATCTCGAATGCGGCCTTGCAGTATAGGCACGTCCTTGACTGGACCCCATCTCAGACCTCTACTGATCCATGACATCAGCTGTGGTGGGGGGCCCAAGCGGAAAACGGGGGGGGCGCCCACTTGGCACTTCTAGGAGCCGTGATGTAAAACCACTCCCGTTGCCACGATTCAGACACCTCTGGGATGGAATCTTTGGGCCACGGAGCTCCCGTCATCTTGCGTATTGAGGCACCTCCACACGCTGCATGTTGCCCCTCGACCAGCTTCGGCTTCACTTCAAAGGTCTTGAGCCATAGGCCAAAGTGAGGGGTAACCCGGAGGAAGGCCTCGCACACGATAATAAATGTCGTGATATGAAGAAAGGAGTCCGGAGCTAGATCATGAAAATCTAGCCCATAGTAAAACATCAAACCCTTGAAGAAAGGATCCAGGGCAAGGCCTAGGCCTCGGAGGAAGTGGGAGACGAACACGACGTTCTCGTTGGGTTCGGGGGTGGGCACGGCCTGCCCTCGGGGAGGCAGCCGATGCAAAATCTCGGCGGTCAGATATCTGGCCTCCCTCAACTTCTTGATGTCTTCTTCCGTGACGGAGGAAGGCATCCATCGGCCTTGAAGGCTAGATCCGGACATGACTGGAGGTTCGGAGCACCTGACCTGAACTTCGGGCGTTTGAGCTTGAGGTGGGGGAAGGATTCGATTGAGCACGGGAGGGAAAAATAAAAGCCTTGTCCCCTTTATAAAGAGGGTGAATATCAAGCGTCCTCTCCGTGTCCGTTTGGACTTACCTATAATCTAGGAGTCCTAGAAGCGGTTGGGTTCTCCACGCCCGTATTGATGAGAATCTCGGGATAAGGGGACACGATCTCTGCTTTAACAAGACGTGCAAAGGAAACTGCCTCGCATGACGCGCTGAGGTGGGATAATGAAATGACTCGGATAAAGGCTTGGCCGTGGTGTGACACGCTACGGAATACGTCAGCAGATTAGATTGGTGTAAATATTATTCTCTCTATGGCAATATGTGGAAACTTATTTTGCAGAGCCGGACACTATCTTTGTGTTCACAATCTTCTATGAAGTACTTGGAGGAGGAACCCGCCTTGCAATGCCGAAGACAATCTGCGCGCCGGACTCGTCGTCATTGAAGCCTGGTTCAGGGGCTACTGAGGGAGTCCTGGATTAGGGGGTGTCCGGATGGCCGGACTATACCTTCAGCCGGACTCCTGGACTATGAAGATACAAGATTGAAGACTCCGTCCCGTGTCCGGAAGGGACTTTCCTTGGCGTAGAAGGAAAGCTTGGCGATACGGATATATAGATCTCCTACCATTGTAACCGACTCTATGTAACCCTAACCCTACCCGGTGTCTATATAAACCGGAGGGTTTTAGTCCGTAGGACAACATACACATCAATAATCATACCATAGGCTAGCTTCTAGGGTTTAGCCTCCTCGATCTCGTGGTAGATCTACTCTTGTACTACCCATATCATCAATATTAATCAAGCAGGACGTAGGGTTTTACCTCCATCGAGAGGGCCCGAACCTGGGTAAAACTTCGTGTCCCTTGCCTCCTGTTACCATCCGGCCTAGACGCACAGTTCGGGACCCCCTACCCGAGATCCGCCGGTTTTGACACCGACAGCCACCGTCTTCTCTTTTCCCATGGCGGCGGATCGAGTTCGAGCGAGGTTTCGACGCAGAGAGCGGATGCGTGCGCGGCGGAGAGGTCTGAGGAAGAAGAAAGAGAATGGGAGCGCGCGGTGCAAAGACCCGGTCCGGTACCTTTTATAAGGTCATTCCCCGAGTGACTGACTGGTAGGCCCAGACGATCTAAACAAATCCCGCAACAATCGCGCGCGCAATACGTGGCGAAAAAGGTGGCACGGAGATCGAGGTGACCTGCCTAATCCATCCCGATTACCACGGCCTCACCCATCCGGCGCGCTTCCCAAAATTCGAATCCCGCGAAATCCACGGAGAGCAGAGCAACTTGTCAGGCTGAAAACATCCTCCACATTATCATTCGGAATTCTACCGTGAAAATTCACTCGACAAAAGCCAGGAATGGACCAAGGCGACTGAAAAAGAAGTTGTCGTTGTCTTCTCAGTTCATGGCTCCAGAACAAGTTATACTCGCAGCATGAAGAATGAGTCGGAAGTGTTCTCAACTCCTTTTTCACTCAAACCCTGATCCATTCGGGGGCTAATGACGAAGCTATGTACCTAGGGTAGGGTCATGGATCTGTCCAAGATACCCTCCCCAAGGACATCTCTAAAAGAACCAGAAGCAGTCGAAGAGAAATCATCATCCACTCGACCATAAAGCCATGTTTCACTCGACAGTCTTGAAGACACTCGACCATGCGAACAACCACTCGACTACCAGAAGATGGGAAGTGACTCACTCTACAACGGTCGAGCGTTAAGTCATAGCTTTAATAATCATTTATAGCACTTTACTTCGAACGTTACTAGTAATGCTCCTCCTTTATGAACATTGAACCCTGCGTAACGGAGGGGAGCTGGGGTCCTGGCGCACTCTATATAAGCCACCCCCCTCCTCTGGGACAAGGGTTCGCACCCTCTGTAATTCACACGCATATATCCAGTCGACCGCCTCCAGGCTCCGAGACGTAGGGTTGTTACTTCCTCCGAGAAGGGCCTGAACTCGTAAAACTCGCGTGTACAACTCCTCCATAACTAGGGTCTTACCTCTACATACCTACCCTCCTATTCTACTGTCAGATCTAGAACCACGACACCCTATACACTGACTGGTTTGGATATGTAATCTGAGTAGGCTTCTGGCCTTTGCGCACTAACCACCATGCGGGATAAGTTATGGGCACTCGGCGTCGTACGTTTCTCTCGAAAGCTCTTCAGATGTCACAGTTCAGAGATGTGGCGCGGAGACTAGCAGATATCCTGCAGATCAGGTGAAGCTGGACCGCCCACGCAACGTGCAGGAGTGCTTAGGGTGAGTGGCCGAACTACCCTTTGCACTTAGGATGTACACCGGCGTGCTGACCTCTCTGTTGAGCCTAGGTAGGACTACGGCGTGTCAATCAGCCGAGGTCGGGCATGACCAGGAAAAGTGTGTCCGGCCGGAGTTAATTGAGCGTGTTGGGTAAGTTCATGCACTCCTGCACGGAAATAATCTATTCGAATAGTCGTGTCCACGGTAACGGACGCTCAGAGTTGTATCCTGATATGATGGCTTTGGGATCACTTCCTCGCGGGATAGACGGGGAAGGATCTCTAGGTGTTGCTATTATATACTTGTTACTATATGATATGATACTCTACTCTCTTCCGTTGCTGCAAGACGCTGCAAGAGGCTAGTCTTCGTTAGGCTAGGTCTTCCCCTCTATTCTGGCAATTCTGCAGGCAGGAGGCCTGCGCCTTTTCGATCTAGAGTCGTTGTTTGTTTTCGCCTTCTTAAGGCATCTTTGTATTTGTCTATACTTAGGCCTAACTCTTGTTGTAATTTTCGGGTCTTGTGACCCTGGCTTGTAACATGTGAGATTTATGTTTATTCATTGTGTCGTAGAGTTGTGTTGTGATATTATTACAGTGAGCCACTGATCTTGATCGTGCATGCTACGTGGATGTTTAGTGCACGGGGGCGTCACATTACCACTGGTCCCTATATAAGTCGAGGGGTTTAGTCCGAAGTCAAGATAGATTCATACACATACGATCTCGAGGCAGATCATCCTGTACTTTGTACTCCATAAGAAGCAATACAACAGAAGAAGGATGTAGGGTTTTACCTCTTCAAGAGGGCCCAAACCTGGGTAAACATTGCGTCTCTTGTTCGTCCTATTACCATCTAGCCAAGATCACTAACTAGGGACCCCCTACCCCAGATCTGTCGGATTTAACCCCGACAGCCCACGTGTCATGGACCCTCGAGGGAAACCGACCGAGGGTGGGCGACGGCGGAGATCGTGCGACGTAGAGCATGCCTGCGAGGCATCAACGAGACGCGTGCGCGAAACATACGACACAAAGGGCACTCTCGCGCAGTGAAGCCCCGGGAGGCGGTGCTCCAACATCCTTTAAAGGAGTAATTACTTTTGGAGGTTGTGTGCCTCCTAGATTGGCCACATGCTTCGAAGTCTTAAACGATTGCGAATGACCCAAGAAGTTTGTAAGGGATGCTTCGTGAAGATTTGCCTTAGTGAGGCTAGTCCCTTGTGGGCTTATGCCATGATGGAATATGTTGGTTTCTCCTCCGTGGATCCTTTGTGGGTGAGTTTCCTCTACGGATTGTTCCTTCATGGAATCTTGTAGTTGAGATCCTTGTGATCTTAGATCCTTCATGAGTCAAAGCTTTCATCAACGTGGATGTAAGACAACACCAACTATCCGAACCACGGGGAAAAAAATCTTCACCGAGCCAACCCATGTTTGCGCATATCCAAGTGTATTTGTTTTACTTTCACTTGCATGTCTTTACTTTCTAATGCTTATACTTTTATAGACTTGCATGTGTAGTGTGCTTGATAGATTGCTAGAAAATCGTAAATTGCCAAGGAAGTTAAAATCTGAGAAAATAATTCATTCTTTGATTTATTAGTCTATTTATCCTCCCTTTAGACATACTTATCGATCCTACAGAAGCCCTCGTCGAGACAAGCTCACCAGTGAAAATGGACAGCTAATTGGGTTAACGGTTTGTGAGATCAATCATTGCGGCTGGAAGAATGTAATCGCAGTGGTGTCTGTAACTAAAAAAGTTAGAACAAAACGAGGATTATGTCCAAGGCAGCACAATCTGTTGTACCACAAAAGGGACATGTAATAAAGAGTCCATGAATTTGCAATCCGAAGAACCATGGCATGAATTTGTAATGCGGCATAATACGGACGAATATAGTTGGATGAATGTAAAACGACTTGAGAAAGAAGACGACCAAGCGAGCGAATGGAATAAATTATATGACACGAGAGAGAAGAGTAGTGCAACGTGACAATGCAACCGATCCACCGAGGAAGAAGAAGCTGAACATAATCAATGGATGGAAACTCGATTGAAAATAAGCATCAGCTGAGAACAAGACGTACAAAACTTACATAAAATGGACGTAGAAAAACGGTTGGGTGAAGTATTAGTTCAAGTCATATGGTTCCTAGTTTTCATCTCTTTTACGTCCAATTTCAACAAAAATAAGTTTCTGAATCACGATGCAAATGAACGGCTGCGCAGGGGCACGCGCAACCCCTGCGTATTTATGATTGAGCCAACCCATATTTGCGTATCTCTAAATGTACTTTTTCCGTTTCTTTTTTGTCTGCATATAAGATTTGGTCAAAGTCAAACTTTGTTAATTTTGACTAAGTTTATAGAAAAAAATAGTAAGATTCATAATATGAAATCAATATTGTTAGATGCATCATGAAATTAATTTTCACACCATATAGATTTAGTATTGTAGATGTCGATTTTTTTTTATAAAGTTGGTCAAACTTTACAAATTTTGACTTTGATCAAATCTTATATGTAGACTAAAAAGAAACAGAGAGAGTACGTGTTTACTTTCACTTGCATGTCTTTGCTTTCCGCTTCCTACACTCTTATAAATTTGCATGTGTAGGATGCTTGATAGATTGTTAGAAACGGCTAAAATTGCCAAAGATTACTTTTTGGGAAAAAAGAGTCAAATTTTAGGCTGGTTAGTCTATCCACACTTCTCTAGACATACTTACAAATCTTACAGAAGCCGTCAAGAGACTAGCTCATCAGTGAAAACATATCGTTAATCGGGTGAACGGTCCAGGAGATAAATCATTGGTACTTGAGCCTACGACTCACATCAGCATTCGCTGAAAGTTTTTTGCAAGATTTGTGCATGCATGCATACATGTGCTCTCCATGTAAACAAAATCCGGCAGCACTTTAAAGATCAAGAAGGTGTACACGGTGTGCACCTTAAAACGTTCCCACAAAAGCACACACACATCGTGCATGCATCTTTCTGATGCAGAGGCCGGGGAATCACCCCTTTTTCAAAAAAAATCGTGCACAAGTCGTACCGGCGCGGTGCTCAACCCATGGCGTTCATACCAAAGCCACACTGCCCGTACAATCTCTTGTACTCGAAGCGACCCATCATGACTCACTCACTCACCCAACCCGCTCGTGAAACACATTCATCGTCCTCTCCTCCTGCCCAGCCCAAACGCGCACGCCTGCCCTATCGAACCGAGGCGTGCCGCCTGCCGCCACCGACCGCCACCGCCACGCGCACACGGGGACAACGGGACCAATCCCCTCCCTTCCATCCCACGGCAGGCGCCTCCACCCCACCCCCACTCGCGCGCACGTGGCGCCGCCCCGCGCCGCATCGGACGGCCCGCCCGCGCCCATCCCGCGGACCGACGGCCACCGTACCCTCCCCGCTCCCACGCGCCTAGCCGGGGACGGAGGAATATTCCTCGCCTCGTCCGCGCCCCCTCCCCCACCCCACCCCCACCCGCATCCTCCTCCCTCCCCCCAAGCTGCAATTCACCTCCGAATTCGGTCGCCCATGGCACCGCGGCTGCTCTGATCCTACCCACCTACCCCCTCCCCCTCCCCTCCCCTCCCAGCTGCTCTCCCTTCCCCTCTCGTGTAAGTGAGCCTTCCTCCCCTCCTCCTCGCCCTTCTCTCCGCAATCCTTGTGCTGGGCCTGCACGGCCCGAGATCGGCGGGTTCTTGTCCGGACGGACTGCGCCGCTCTCCGTCCGTCGGAGATCGGTCGCCCCTGATCCGAGCAGCCCCAGCTGGCGAGCTCGGATTACGCCGCCTGGTGCGTGCGTGCGCGCGTGCCTACTCGAGTGTCCCGCCCAAATAATTCGATTCCCCGTACCTGACGCCCGCCCGTGCTCCGGTGATGCATCATGCATCATGCCATGGTGCTCGCCAGGGTACGCGATGACTGGCCGGGGGCATTTCTGTGACCCGCTGGTAGGGTGGTAGGCTGCCCGGCGAATCATCTGGGCAGACGATCTGGCGCGACCGGGAGCTATGGTTTCTTGCAGGCCATCCGTCCGCCGGTCGCCGGGACTGCGGATTCGGTTTGTGCGTTTAGCACTGAGGCTGATGAGAATGCGCGTGAGAGGTGGTAGTGAGTGGCATTGCATGGTGGTGATGCACAAATTGGCAGCGCTAGCGATCGAAGTTACCATTTATAAGCTTGTATAAATGGACATTGAAGCTCATCAATTCAAGAGCTGAATTGGTCAGCGTCAGTGTCCATTTATAAGCTTAGATAAGTACAACTGCACTTAGATGACATGCCAACATGTACTGCTTATATATATATATACTTCATTCACTGTTGCCGACTCTGATCAGAATTTATGAGCCTTGTAGCTCGTGGTGCATGGTACAGTTTAGGTTCAGTTCAGAATTCTTCTACTTGGAGTTCCACATAAACACTTACCAAAAAAAGAAAAAGTGTTCTATTGGCATCCGAGGTCATGTAAATTTGTTACCAAAGCCTGGTTTAGTTGGAGACTGGTATACTGTCAACCTCTCCTCATCAGCTTAAGCTTTTGGGTGAACTGGTTATGGTTAGGTGCATTCACTTCAACACGGTATCAGAGTCAAGTCAAGGGATCTTGAGTTTAAGACCCAAACAACTTAAATATAGATTCAGCCTATCGATCCTTCGTCTATGGTCCGGAGGTTAGGAGAGTGTTCAAAGATGGGTGGTTAGAACCACATTGTTACAACTTGTATTTTATAATGAAGCTGACTTTTTCACATTCAAAGTTTGGTGATTGTGTAAGCTGAAAGAAATTAATTTTGCTTCTCGTACTGTTATTTATGGTATACTAAGTTATGTTTTGTTTTGTTAGTTGAAAATGGCAATGCTGGTGGATCCTCCGAATGGCATGGGAAACCAAGGGAAGCACTACTACTCAATGTGGCAAACCTTGTTTGAGATTGACACCAAGTATGTGCCTATCAAACCCATAGGCCGAGGAGCTTATGGAATAGTTTGCTCATCCATAAACCGTGAGACAAACGAGAAAGTAGCGATAAAGAAGATACATAATGTATTCGACAACCGTGTGGATGCACTAAGGACCTTGCGGGAGCTGAAACTCCTCCGGCATCTCCGCCATGAGAATGTTATTTCTTTGAAGGATATAATGATGCCTGTACAAAGGAGGAGCTTTAAGGATGTGTACTTGGTTTATGAGCTCATGGATACTGACCTGCATCAGATAATCAAATCGCCTCAGGGGCTTTCCAACGACCACTGCCAATATTTTCTTTTTCAGGTAATGCTCGGATTACACCTTTTCCGTCACTCTTCCACATTTAATCATTTGATAGTAGTGAGTATGTGTTTCTCATACTCCTTATTACTTTCACTACCTGCACCATTTATGACAATACATCTTATATCTGCACATGTACAATGTTAGTAAGGTCACTCATATTCATCAAGCATGGTACCTTAGTCTGCACCAGATTAATTGGTCGCTGCAATACACAATGTTAGGTGTCTTTGTCGATTCGAACTTGAAATACACACACTGTTTTGTAAACACTTAAATGTTAGTCATCAGTGTTTATAGACGACTGGTGTGAGTTTGATGTCGTTTCTTAACCATCAAGTTGCTGATCCTATCCATTTATCCCTTTAGCCCTTCAAAATCATTTGAACCATGAACTTCTTTTCACATTTTTACACTATTCTTGAAGTTTGTGCCCGCTCGGATGAAAACTGTGAAACCTAGGTAAAATCGGGAATAATTGTGCACCTTGGCATATCGTTGTCATCCTGTGTGATTCTGGTCAGTTTCACATGTTCCTTCACTCACTGGGTTTTGAAAGAACTGGCAATAACTGGCCACTTATCTTCGTTTCAAAGCCCAGGTTGCTTCCTTTAGATTGACAGCTGGACAGAAGGTATCTTCTACTCCCTCCGTTCCAAATTACTCGTCGCAGAAATGGATGTATCTAGAACTAAAATACATCTAGATACATCCATACCTGCGACAAGTAATTCGGAACGGAGGGAGTAGTAACTTTAGAATGGAAGGCAGATGCACTCTGTAGCTATATAGACAACCTCAAACTGGGTGACATAGAATATATTGTTGTTGTTGTTTTTTTACCTTCCCTACTTCGTTTCGGTACAATAGCATAATTCATATGTGATATGTGAATTTTTCCTTTTCTGCAAGTCACATCAACCTGTATTGCTCTGACAGTCACATTGTGAGGCCTTGTCTTGCTGCCTCATGAAATAAATAAATAAATAAGACCAACACAGGCTGATGTCCAGTGCAACCTAAAACTAGCACCTTCTGTTTAGATGTTTCTGAATTACAGCCAGACCTACCAATCCAGCTGATATATTGAATATGACTAGTTGGACTTCACTTTATCACTTGTCAGATGTCCGCATCCAAATAAAGATAACTTCGAGTGAATTGGGGCTTTCTGGTAAAAAGCTATACAAATGACATTCTTTTTACAATTTCAGCTTTTATGTACATATATTAAACTAAAGAAGTATCTGTATGACTACATGTAGTACAAGCTGTTAAACTTCATGCACTAGCCAACGCAACCAAAAGTCTGAACTGATGGAAAGGGCTAGGCAATCTATACACTTCAACACCCCCTCTCACGTGTGTCGTGAAAAGTCCAACATGTGGATAGACTCAGAGGTATGGCTCAAGAGGCCTATACGTAGACAAAGGGGGGCAGCTGCAATTTTTAGATGAACTGTGAAAGCCAGGACTTGAACTCAAGACCTTAGCACCGATACCATGTTAAACTTCATGCACTAGCCAACGCAACCAAAAGTCCGAACTGATGGAAAGGGCTAGGCAATCTACATATACACTTCAACACAAGCATCCACTCTAAAAGAACCATCTCTAATTATAAGCATTCATTCTGAAGAAGTATAAGCATGCTGATGAATTTACAGTTCATGTTCCCTTGCACTTCATTTAACCTGTTGTCTTAAGATCCTTTGAATTCATTTATTCTTTTCTATTTTTCCTATTTACATTTTTTGTTGATAATTTAAGATGCTGTTGTTTTCTTCATTGCAGTTGCTTCGAGGACTGAAATACCTCCATTCAGCAGAGATACTCCACAGAGACCTAAAACCTGGGAACCTACTGGTGAATGCAAACTGTGATCTGAAGATATGCGATTTTGGTCTTGCACGTACAAACAGTAGTAAAGGCCAGTTTATGACTGAATATGTCGTCACCCGCTGGTATAGGGCTCCTGAGTTGCTGCTTTGCTGCGACAACTACGGCACTTCCATTGATGTTTGGTCTGTTGGCTGCATCTTTGCTGAGCTACTTGGCCGCAAGCCTATTTTCCCCGGGACAGAGTGCCTAAATCAGCTAAAACTGATAGTCAATGTTCTTGGCACGATGAGCGAGTCTGACCTGGAGTTCATCGACAACCCAAAGGCCCGCAGATATATCAAGACCCTCCCCTACACTCCCGGTGTTCCACTTGCAAGTATGTACCCACATGCACACCCTCTGGCCATCGATCTATTACAGAAGATGCTCATCTTCGACCCTACCAAAAGGATCAGTGTTACCCAGGCCCTTGAGCACCCTTACATGTCTCCTCTGTATGACCCAAGTGCAAACCCTCCCGCGCAAGTGCCCATCGATCTCGACATAGATGAGAACATCAGCTCAGAGATGATCAGGGAAATGATGTGGCAGGAGATGCTTCACTACCACCCTGAAGCCGCCACGGCAGTAAACATGTGACGACGATCTTGCAGTGCCCTGGGAAGAACCCGGCAGGCTCACTCCTTTTTTCCTCGAAAAGACTACTGCGATTATCGCACCTATTAAGTAACCACGACGTGCAGTGTGGAGAGGTATCTCCGTGTAAATATGCAGTGCGATAAGAACCGCATATGGATAGTTCTTGTTATGGACCACTTTGGTGTATGTATACTGTTGTGTTGTTGTATGAGCTCATGAAAGAACTGTTGAAGCGAATTCAGTAAGTTGTTGATTTGTGATGGCCCTCCTGTGTTTGTTGTTGCAGTTGGTATTTGAAGCAGACCTGTTGTTATTCTCTTGTGTGTATTTTTCTTTAGTATTAATCGGCAAATATTGCACTAGTAAAAATACAAGTTAGGCTTGGTGATATTTGAAGTTTACTTGCTGTTAAAGTCTATTGGGTTTATACTACTACTTAACTAGGGCCTTTAATCACTGCAGGATAAGAATTAAGGTGCCTTTTTGACTCTGCAGTCTGAAAGTAAATCCTCCAGAACATAAAAACCCGCCTGAATTTTGAAAGCGCATACTTGTGCACGTACAAGAATGAACCCACAAGCAAAACAAAGATGGTTAGCAAGGCCATTAGCCATTCCTCTTAAACAAGTGAGAGGCAAATTAAACCCATCAACTTGTTTTCTTTTTTAACTGTAAGATGTCAATATTTCTCTTTTCAAATTTTTCGCTTCCTATGACTGCAATAATTTTGAACTTGGAAACTTGAAGAACCATTTTAGTAAGCTTGTCAACTTTTTTTTTAACTGTAAGCTTCCCGAATGGGCCGATCGCGGATGGGAAGTCATCAAGGTCATGAGCTTGCCAGCCCAGCGTCCTAGAAGGAAGAACCCGCCTTCCAAGTTTATATTTTAGAGCATGGTTAATAGTATAGTCGGTTGCTGGTTATATGGTCCTGCCACATCATTTATAGCTAAGCTTATAGCCAACAAATACAATGGTTGTATGTAAATATGTATTATTTTTTTAATACATGGTTCACCTTCCTCTCTCACAACATGCTTACGAGCACGTGGTGTAGCCGGCTGTTAATCAGTTACCCGCTTTCCTTCTCTCTCTTCCAACTCATCCAAAATATAATATCTAAAGGCTTGCAGCCCCCCTACGTGGCACCATATTGTACTTGCTCTTCGGCGTACGGCCGGCGATGATGTGAGGGGCGGCGTTCCTCTTTCCGAAATGGAAGGAAGAACCCGCCTCCCATGTTTTCTCAGGCCATCGGATCAGATCTGCACGGCCTCAGATCTAGACTTAACAAAACACACGGGTATTTGCTTCGTCTCGCACCCACCCCCTCCCCCTTCAGAAAAAAGAGCCCATCCTCCTGAGATCGAGGCTCTTAACGAACCCACTTTGCAGTTCTCCACTCCCACGAGATCGAAGAGCAGCCGAGCGGTTGGTTCCAGCAGGCAATGCCGGCGCCGCCGCCGCCGAAATTCCCTCACCGTCGGCGATCCCCGTGAGCTATGACAGGTACGCATGCGATTCTAGTCCCAGCCGCTTGAATTTTCAGGTGATGTTTCAGATTTCCATGTAATCTGCTGTTATATGATTGTATCTCAATTACTTTTGGACTACAATGCAATCCCTTCTGAGTGAAAATTGTACCCATATTTCTGCTGTAATTCTCGGATCCTTCATTTGAGTGGTAATATATTCAGGTGGGGAAGCTCTCCCCCGTGACCGTTCAAAAAAAACTTTTGGACTACAAAATTTGCCATCTGTGCGATGTTTTGCTTTGCTGTGCATGTTTCCGATGCGATGCGCAGATGGAGCGAGTGATTTCAGAGAGGTAAAAATGGATGAAACAGCACCATCTGTGCATAACATAACATATATCCGGATATATGACTGTAATATTCTAGCATCACTTTATTTCCTTCCTTTACCTCACATTGTAAACCCGAGACATAAAAACTATGTGACCTGACCTGATCTCTGATCCCCATGGCAACTGGGCATCACTATCCTCCTCTCTCCGCAAAGCAAAACTCCGAAACACAAAGAAAAGAAAAGAAAAAAAGGGGAGGGAACAAAAAACTCACTCACTCACTGAGGTCTCTTGGCTAATGAGAGAAGCTAAAAAGGGCCAAAAAAGAGGTGTCCATTTAAAGGCTAGCAACAAGTATCACTATATCTAGCTCTCTTCCTCCAGGGCTTGCTGCAGAAGAGATGGGCTCCTAACAAACCTTCCCTGAAATGACAAAAAACAGAGAACATCAGTAAACCCCGAAGACTCCGTTTCGACAAAGTAGACACGTAGGTGATGGTGATCTGGTGTGAGGAGTGAAGCTTTTCCAGTGCTTGGCTTACAAATATTATACTGCAACTTTTTATTCTTTCAAGCATCAGTTCTAGTAGTGCTTGCCTTCATCCGAGGCCGGCAGTCGGCGTTCACCTTCCGCACCTGGTACCGGATCTTCTTCGAGAACAGCCGGTTGCGCCGCTTCTCCTTGTACCTCATCACCCTTGCTTCCCTGATGCCGCCGGACCCGTTCTCAGGAAACAAGTCGATGTCTGCAAGTTTGGCCTGCAACAAGGGTTCATCCTTGATTAGTGAGACTGTAAGAGTATCTTCTCATTCAGAATTCAAGAAAAGAAATGTAAAACATGTTTACAGTTTTACATTGTTATTAAACCGTGTCGTAAATCGTAAGGTGAGTAATGATGCCATCGTGTGTCCAAACTACAAGGTACAAAGAAGCTGGACAGATCTGCATAATGATTCTTGCCACTTATGACAGCTGCAAGTCTTGCCATCTATCAGAGCAAATTGCAGAAAAGCCAACTGAATTGGGGCTAACAGTTTGTTGCAGCTGCTCTATCACTGGCCCAAAAGGCACCAAATTTGAGCCCAAGTGACTCTCAGCAACAAGACAAACATGTAATCTATGGCAGGAAATCTCCAGGCTCAATTGCCTGTGGTCCACTGTTGAATAATTGAGCATAATGGAATGGTTGAATCTAGTTTATCCAATTCGTAACAGTTATTTTTGAACAATTTCTACCGTTATTCACCCACAAGTTTAGCAGAATGTAAAAATAAATAAAACTCATGTGTTCACTGGACTTAGAGCTAAATTCAGCTCATGAAATCTAAGGGTTAGGTTTGCCAGGATTCGCTATTTAGTTATTTTTTTCCTTATAAACTATTTTTACTACTTCGATTTTATGGGTTACTGGATTATCAGTGGTACTCTTAAAAGGTGTGTACTTACAGATATGCAGTAGTACAGGACTGGGTACTTCTTGTGAGTTGTGGCTTTGTGAGGGACCATCAGTTGGATAAACAATTTTCCTAGTTTATTATGGGCTTAATAGTTGATACCAGTTCCACAATATGGCAGTTGCGTATCAACTTATCAAGCATGTGGTTTCTAGTTGTGGGGTGTCCCTTTTTCTTTGCTGAAGAAAGCAATTCACAAGAGGCAAAATTCTTCTGTTTGTCTAGCAAAAGGAGTTAACATGTCGGAAGAAATGGGGATGTACGAGGCAATTATGGTGGTGGAACTGAAATACAATCTTCTATCAGAAAACACATTCAGAGTAACTCATATCAGTTTGAAAACATGTCTGTAATTTAGCTGATGTAGTAAGAGTGTCATAGAAGAGGTAACATCATCTACAGGGATTGTCAAATTTTGTGTAAATGAGATTTGTTTTGACTTAAATAACAAACTGAAATGAAAATTTGAGTTACTGTTAGCTCATCAAAATTATGTTGCAGTCTCCTGCTGCACGCAAGAGGAAGAAAAAATTCAGAGAAACCAAGTACTCACCCGCACTTCGGCGGCAGACTCCGACGAATCCGGCGCGCCGCCCTCCGCGAACATAGACCCTTTGCCGGACCACTCCTTGAGCACGTCGTCGGTGTCCAGCTTCAGCCCCAGGCCAGTCTTCGGCGCCTTTGTCGGCGCGCTGTCATCATCGTCATTGCCGTCCGCCGCGTCCAGTGTTCCATCGGCCCCCTCCTCGCATTTTGCTTTGGACAGCTCCTCCTCCTTGGCCATCACCTTCTCCATCTTCACCTTCTTCTTCTTCTTGCTCTTTTTCTTCTCTGGTGCTGCCGACGCCGGCGGCGGCATTGCGGTGTTGGACACTGCCGCTGCAGGTTCTGTCGGTGGTGGCGACGGTGGTGTGACCGTGATGTCCTTCACCGGCACGGCAGGCCACATCCACCAGGCGCCGTCGTCGTCCCGCCGCTTGAGGGCGCGGTTGAGGTTGGGGCGGGTGCTTTGCCGGGAGCCGAGGCCGAGCTCGAACCGGCCAGCGAGACCGACGACCATGAGGCTCCTGAGGTAGGGGTGTATGCCGGAGCTGGACAGGATGGAGTCGTCGGACGTGGCGGTGGGCGTGTTGGCCTCCATGGTGAGGCTCCCCATGATGCCGTCGATGCCCTCGGCGGCGCCGCCGGCCGCGGCCTCGTCGACGTCGAGGATGGACTCGGCGTCAAAGCCGTCGTCGTCGAAGTCGAGCTCGCCGGGCTCGTCGGTGGCGGTGTCGGGGCTGGCCGGCGACGGCGCCGGGTCGCGGAAGTCCCGGAACGCGCTGCTGACGGGCGTCGGGGACGAGCAGTTCTTGCAGGCGTCGGCGGACGGGCTGTGCGGCGGCGGCGAGGGCGAGGCCGCGTGGTCGCGGAGGAGGAATGCGGCGTCGGACAGGACGGGGAGCGGCGGGAGGAGGTCGGAGGAGGACGGGGCGGCGGCGCCGAAGGCCACGGCGAGGCCCGAGAGCGGCGGGCGCGGCGCCGTGGCCGTCTTGGGGCTCTTCTTGACGGGGAAGACGGAGGGGTGGATGGAGGCGAGCAGCGCGGCGGCCTCGTTGTAGGCCTGGTTGGGGCGCTTCCGCGGCGCCCGCGCGCGCTTGAGCGACACGGAGGTGGCCGAGGAGGACGCGTTGGAGGCCTCCGAGAGCGTGGAGGACGGCGAGGAGTGCGCCGGCCTCAGCGGCGACGAGTGCGCGTGCGCCCCCGGCGACGCCGCCGCCTTCACCATGTCCAGGTCCAGCCGCAGCCCCGTGGGTATGCAGGACGACGTCATCGCCAATGCCCCCTCAACCACCACCACCGCTCAAGCCGAGAATTTACTCCAGCTCCTCTCTTCCCCTCCGATCAATCAATGAACTCCACCGCCGCCGCAACCACAGCTCCACAAGAACCGAATGAATTCCTTCCTAAACCCCTAAACCCCGCAAGATTGCTGGTCAACCGAGGAATTCCCTTCCTTCTCGGCCGATGAAAGCGGCGAGACGGGGAGGAAGACGGAGAAAAGGTAGCGAGGAAGCGGCAAGTTTTTCTTCCTTTTCCGAGGGGCAAACGGGGCGCTAAGCAGAGCCGCAGCAGAGACCTTGGGACATGGGCAAACTCCAAAGAGGAAAGGAAAACTAATGGCCGCCCCCACCCCCACCTGGGATGGACTCGACTGGAGCTGCGCGTATATGAAAACACCAAGAACAAAATAGGGGACGGAAGGATTCTACAGCGGCTGCCGTACTCCTCTGTCCGTGGCAAGGGGAAGAAGTCAAGCCAGGAGCAGAGCCAGCAAGAACAGAGCAGGGTATGGATTCTGCGAGCTAGCAGCTGCGTCTTTGGGATTGGAGATGGGCGAAGGGAAGAGAAGAGGAATGCTAACTAGGGATCCTACGGGAAGGCTAGAGAGAGAGATGAGAGGGAGGGAGGGAATTGCGGGGGATTGGAGGCGGTGGGGGAGGAGGAAGAAAGGGTTCAAGAGGAGGGGGGAGGGGGTGGGGTTTTAGCGAGGGAGGAGCTGCTGGAAGAGACAAGCCACTCTCATGAGGTCGCTCTCCTCCCTCTGGCCCGTGGGGCCCACGCTGCATTTTGCGCAGGCTGGCCCCCTCCCTCCTCTCTCTCTCTCCTCTCTCTAGGTGGTACGTACTGGTACATGTGTTGGAATCGTGGTGTGTCATCTGGGATTTGCAATGGATAAGTGGAGAGCGTGAGACCAATTTGCCCTGTGCTTCCATGGCTCCCCACGGTCACAAGAAAACTAGAATTCCTGGGCTCACAGGTCAAGATAAAAAAAAAGTCTTATCAACAATGAGATCTGTACTACTCCCTTCGTCCCATAATATAAGAACGTTTTTGACACGATAGAGGAAGTAACTTTTAGTGTACTCTGGCTTTGTACCGTGGCATGGTTCCCATGTCCCCGGTAGTAGTTTATCATTAGAAGATGGAGAGAAGGAGAAATATTGTTAGTTTAATCATCGGTTTGTTTCATGTGTGACTATGTACTAAATCAAATATTTCATCCAGGGACGGCACTGACCAATGGAACACAAACGTCTAGCCATTAATAATGCCCCTTTTTGGACTAATACCCATTGTCGCCATGCATCTTGTGCTGGATGGAAAGCAAAGCTTTGAAGCGTTCCTCCTGGTGAAATGTCAAGTACTGTCATTTTGTCTTAATTGTCCTCAAATGTTGTTGCACATATCAATAGTATGCCTACTCCTCCGTCTCACAATGTAAGACTTTTTTTTACACTAGTTACATTATGAGATGAAGGGAGTAGTTATGTATCCCTGGTAAGAATCGGCATATACTTTTTGTTCTTCTCAAATACTTCATTCGTATCTAGACAAATCTAAGACAAGAATTTTGGAACGGAGGGAGTATAATAGTATATGCCATTTGTTTGTTTAACAACAGAACAAGTATGTTGGCATTAACTATGTAGATTCTTTTTCATTCACTTTTATTTTTTCCAAAAGGCAAACCACGAGATTCAACCTAGGACTAGTAAATGTTATTTATTTATTTTTGTGAGAAGACTAGTAAATGTTTTTACTTTGCAATATTGAACATGACTACTCGCAAAAGAAAACTGAGCATGACATATGAAGTGCTTGGAAACCCTAGCTCTGAATTTTCTTCCCGTGTAAACCCTTCATTACTCCTCTCTTGGCAAAATCAAGCGAGCAAATTCTCGCATTTAGGTTCACGTTGCAAAAGCTTTCTTTGAAACCACGGCGCAAAAAATAAACATGGCACGCACCATCAACACTCACAACTTTTGATATGAGAAACCTTTCAAACCCAATCATCCACCGTCAACCTATGATCGCCGATTTCTCACAAAACAGGAAAGAAAAAAACCTATGGTCACCGATACATGTCAACATTTGGTCGGAGGTTGCAACCACCCAAAATGGATGTAAGAAAGAAGCAAAGGCGTAGAAGGGCATATCGGTAACTTGGCCTGTGCTGGTACACGCTATCATCTGATTGCCCGTCATCCTCAACGCCCATCTACTGATCCAAATCTACCCGGCAAGTGGACCTCCCAACGGCAAACCTATAATCCCTGCTTATCTGCTGACGTGGCGCGCTCCCATTGGCCGCGCCGGATTTCCCCAGGCCTACGTGGCGGCGGCCCTTTTATCGGCGCGCGCGGCAACCTTTTCACGTGAAGCCGTGGAAGCCGCGGGCCCCGCCGGATCTTGGAGCCTTGCATGCATGCATGGCCGACGATGGTTGGCTCACACGGGCGCGCGCGCGCACACACACAAACCTTTTTTTTTCCTTTTACTTTTTTTGTCTCCGCGTACAGATTATTTGGGATCTGCGTCGCACGACTTGGATCGTTTCACTCCATGGGTGCATGCCTGCTACGGCAAATTGCTCAGACGAAGCAGAATTAATTTCACCTTCCTCGCAAACTTTCAACCATGTAGACATGTCATGTGATTCGACTCAGTAGTGCACTCTGTGAAAATCATGCGTTGCAAATGGACATGTTTTTGCTACTACGTAGTTCATTTTTATCTAAATAAATCGAGAGTGCTGAATGGACGTTCAAGATTTACGGCGACTGTTTGCTTTTCCTGTTCGTGGCCCTCGCCTTTTGACGTTGGGCTCTTTTTTTATGGTATATTTAGGAGCTGGATTGTGTGGTAGCGATGCACCATACGTTGTGTCCCCATGGATCAATCGCTAATGATAGAGGGGAGGGGCCGGGTGAGCCAATCCCAGCCAACCAAAGAAATCCTCCCTCTTTGTTTAGGATGAGGTTATTTTTATTTTTGTCCCTTGTAGGACACAGCAGGTAGGGCTAGCTGGATCTTTTTGCAAGACAAGAGATATTTCATCTTTTACGCTCCAAAGTTTCTTTTGGACTTTTGGTGCAGCTAGTTCCTCAGAATCTCTTCTTATTACACAATTTTGCATTTCCGGTGTATCCTACAACACTAATTCTTAAAAAAAAATGTAGAAATAAGAGAGATGATGACATTTTTTTTTTCGTTCTAAAACGGTTGTAAAATGTCTCATGCCTTGGCAACATATATTAGCGAGATATGAATACATCTTCACCATTTAATCTGGTAGAGATTTTGTATATTCTTTTGTGAACTTGTTTTTGCAAAAGATAAATCTCTAGCGAGTTACATGTTGCCACCAAGATTCCAACACAGCACACAATCAACCTTAGGAATTGAAAGGCCGTGATGTACCAACCAATCACGTTCATCTACGCACGGAGCAATTCGGATAGGTCCATCCAACAAGTGCCTATAGAGCTAGAACGTACCAACAGATTGTGTGATTGCATTGTCGCCAGCTATTTTTCAGACGTTTGTGCGGCACTTGTTCTACGGCTCTCCTTTGCTGTCCAAGTACGTATTCTTGAAATATCCCCCAAAATCTCTCTAAAATAAATAATATTATCCATGATTTGTTCTGCCTATGTTTGAAATTTCTGTGTACCAATAAGGGCTACACAAAACGACTTGTTTTGTCTCTTGCAACGCAAAAAAGTTCTAGAAACATAGAAGTAGCGGAAAATAGTATTGATATGGCATAGGGTGGGTTGAATCATACATGAAACGGCACACATGAGTTTTGTAAAATGCTATTTTGATGATTCACGTGAATTCAAAGGTAATCTGAAGGAAGAGTTGGTTGATGAAAAAAGAAAAACATGTGACTTGTGCTCATGTCAAAATTCCCTAAAAGTTCTTATTGATTGTGCTTATTCCATAGCACGAATTCATGCATTTGTTTCAAGCAGCCATATAAAGAGAACACTAAAAATTATAGAAACTATATAATGCAAAATATGCAAGATATTTATCAGGTCTGCGAGCATGTACGAGCTGAGGCATGACGATCTAGCATGCAGCAGTGACTTCTTCATTAAAAGTGGGGGCTATAGCATGGAGTGACTTCGGTTTGTTGGTGCGTCGAGTACAGGGTGTCGAGCTACGGAGTGAAAGCTCTAGGTCTGACCTGCCCCCCTGACAATGCCGGTGATCCACGTCTTTCCTTGTTGAAGGCATTATCTGGAGTTTACTTGGGAATCCTCTTCAGGGTGAAAACCCATGATCTACCCTCTGTGGGTGGATCTCGCGACGACACTCATGACCCATTCTCTTCTTGGAGGACTTATGTTTTCAAGCACATCACTCGCAGTCGGGGTGATATCATTGGCGGTGGTTGATGATGGTTATTGTTCTTCCATGTTATAGTTAGCTTCGATGGGCCTTTCGGCGGCCATCTTTTTTGTTTTCTTCATGGTGTGTGTTTTGGTGTTGACTATGTGCATCCTGTGTAGAGGCCGGCATTTGCATTGCCTCGATGCGACAATGTGAGTTAATAAAATACACCCTTTATATTAAAAATGCATGCACTCGTGCATATACAAGGTTTTAGGTATACGTGTGCATCCATCTTCAAACCATGTTACAAATGATTGTTGCTGAATTAATTTCTTATACCTTTTATTTCTTTGTTAGCTTGACCTTTTTGGGTGAACTAGTAGGCGTATGCAACTTAGGGCATTAGAGTTCATATGTCTAGCGCATGTTGGCCATAGTGTTGTCTTCGATGATCAGTTGTTTGGTCCATAGTCTTAGACTAATACAGCTGTAATTATGTTTCTATATCAATGCATCGAGACGTAAGTTTTACATTTTCTTAGGAAAAAAGAGTTAGGATGTCTCAAGTCCAAGACTTGTCTGGCGTAATTTGAATTTGGAAGACGATAGGCCCATTTCGAACGTTCAGATTTGAGTTACATGTGAGGAGTAGAAGTGTTTGTGTGTGTGCAGGTTTGTCACCAGCTTGCTTGTAGCATCTGACCACGTGCACGAAAATTATAAATGCGGACATTTTTTAGCATTTGGCTACGTGCGTGCTTATCCATGCAACATACATCTAATTTGGATATTTTGCAAGTTCAGAAAAATGAATGCATTTGGCTTCTGAGTCTGGGTACGTGTGACATGAATGACTAGGTGGCTTTTCATCATACGGCCGGCCGGGTCAGAAATATCAAGGCCATATATGGTAGTAGTAGTTCGTTAATTGGGTTGTCGCTATAGCGCCAAAGGAGCTAAGATCTATAGCATGGCGAATCATGCATGCCACGAGACCTTGCCGAGCGGTGTGGTACCACCAGCGCCATACGAATTAGTGCACAAGAAAGCAATCAAGCTAGAGCCAAACAAGCGCCCATGATAACGGAAAACTTCAGATTTGGGCCCCTGGATTTCCCAGCAACTGGATAGCCCGGGCAATTGTGGCATGCATATTGGCCGACGTAGTACCTTTGTCGGTCGTCGGCGATTACAGTTAAATTTCTCCTTCTCCTCATCATCCTTTTTTCGAAACAGTTTTGCTAAGTCCCGTGTCGACTGAGACTTCGTTATGTCTCAGTCAATGTCATATGCCTTTGATCTTGCATGGAAATTTGTACAAAAAATCTTTTCAGTTTTTCCTTTTTCTTATTATACACTAATATTAATTTGACTAAAACTTGGTTAAATCTCAGTCGATTGAGACCTAACCACACCTTTTTCAAAATGCCACCGGCTAAAAGCTACTAGCTCTCCTGAAAGGGAAAAAAAATCTACCATGCACGGTATCTACCGTGCATGTATCAGCCACTCATGCATGCATGTATTTTTTAGAAAAGGAGGATGACCCCCGGCCTCTGCATCTGGGAGATGCATACGACCACTTTATTGATTATTCTCGAGGACCTTACAAAGTATTACAACAATGTGCCTGAATTCACCATCTTGGCAATACATGCCGCTACTCCTATCCAAAATGATGAAGGGGTGCTAGCTGGGCCACTACCCAAACCACTCACCTAAGCTAACATCAAAAGCCGGAAGCCGAAACATATTCGGAAGCCTCAGCCGAGCCACATACCGGGTCTGGGGCACAATCCGGTCAGACGCACTCGTGTGTCGTCGCCGCCATCTTCCACAGGTCCGTCTTCAGATCATATTGAGGCTTCTACCTTGTCTGGCCACTCTGCCATCGATGTCACCATGACGCCAGATGGCAACCTCCTCTTGCGCGAGTCCATCTCCGTGCATCGGACGCCGAGCCTCCACAGCGCCATGCCGCTGATATCCACCGCCATCGATGTGTGAGATGAAGCACCGCTCCACCATCCCCCAGCCAGCACTTACTCCAAAATGATGCCCCCAGGAGAGAAAGCGATAAAACGCCATCATCGTCCGATCCGGAAGATCCAGATCTAGGGTTTCCCCCGGAGCATCCCGAGTCTGATGACGCAGACTGCAACGACGATGCCTCGACAAGGGAACGGCATCTAAGACGCCGCCATCGTCCGCCATGACCGTAGTCGGCGCGATTTTCATCGGCAGTTGCTTCACCAGACGTGCGCCGCCGACGTCGTTGGTCCCTTCAACCGGAGCAAACTCCAAAACAATGCCCTAAAGAGGGACTACGATGCAAAAGCGCCGCTGTAACACCCCGGATGTAATTTACCTAATATGTAATCCAACTCTTGCCGTTTCCGGCACTAAGTTATTTTATTTTCTCGGGTTCGGGTTTTTGTCTCCGTGTGTTTTTGTCGTTGTCATGCATCTCATAATCATGTCATCATGTGCATTGCATTTGCATACGTGTTTGTCTCATGCATCCGAGCATTTTCCCCGTTGTCTGTTTTGCATTCCGGCGCACTGTTCTCCTCCGGTGGTCATTTCTACCTTTTCTTTCGTGTGTGGGGGTTAAACATTTCCGGATTGGACCGAGACTTGCCAAGCGGCCTTGGTTTACCACCGGTAGACCGCCTGTCAAGTTTCGTACCATTTAGACTTCGTTTGATGCTCCAACGGTTAACCGAGGGACCGAGAAGGCCTCGTGTGTGTTGCAGCCCAACACCCTTCCAATTTGGCCCAAAACGCACCTTAACCCTCTCCATCATCTAGAGCATTCGATCACGATTGCGTGGCCGAAAACCGCACCTCATTTGGACACTCCTAGCTCCCTCTATGCCTATAAATAGCCCCCCTCCGAAATTCACGTCCCTTTCTTCCCCGAAACCCTAGATCCACTCCATCCGCCGCCGCCGGACAAAAATCGCCGGGCCGGACACGTCCGACCCGCGCCGCCGCCGCCACATGTCACGCCGCCACTCACCGCCGTCGTCTCCCACCGCGCCGGCCCGCGCGGCCCGGGGCAGGCCCCCGCGGCCCGAGCCGCCCGGCGCCGGTGCCCAGGCGCCCCGCCGCCGTCTTGCTCGGAGCCGGCCACCTCCGGCCGCCGCGTCACCATCCCCGGCGAGCTCCGGCGCCGCCCCGCCGCCACGGCTCCGGCCACCACCGCCAGGACGCCGGCCGCCTCTTCCTCCCTCACTGGCGCACCTCCTCGCCTCCTCCGACGAACTCTCCGGCCGGATCCACCACGTCAAGTCCGGCCGACGAACCTCGGCGTCCGTGCGCCGATCCGGATCTAGATCTGGGAATAGCACCTCGGTTGACTTTTTCTCAGAAACCCTAATTTTTTTGCTATGTTCATCGTGCCGTAACTTTGCATCCGTAGATCCGTTTTGGGCATATAGCATATCAAAATGTTCGTCTCAGAGAGCACATCATTTCATCTTAGTGCATCATTTTCATTTGAGTTCATCTTGATGCCCGAAATGCTGTTGGAAGAGAGCTATTTGAGTTAATTGTCAGATCTGCTGCACCAAATAGCTATTTGTCATTTTTGCCATGATTAATGTGTGCATGATATGCCCCTGAGCTCTATATGTGTTTTGTTATATGCTTTGCCATCTTTCCAGAGGTGCTATCCATATATTTTTGTGATATGTGTGGTGACTAGCACAAGCTTGCAAAGTGGTGCATTCGTTAATGTTGATTTCAGGGACTTAGCAATTCCACTAAGTCCTTGATCTGTTTTTATCAATATGCCATATGTTCATGTTGTTTCCTAGTGATCCGTGCCTCTTTTGAGGATGATCAGTATGGAAGTTTTGTTAACCTTGTAGTGCTCTATCCATCCATGTCTTTGTTTGCAATTATGGAGCACCCTAGCTTGAGTCAATCGAGCTCTACTTTTGCTATTTCGTGAATCTGGGCAGATTGTCTACTTGTTAGCGATTTTGCCGAGGATGTTGTAGTTGATCCGTGCATGCTATGTGGTTGTTATTGCCATGTCTAGCTTATACAATGTGTATTCTTAATGGATGTATGCTTAGATTGTCATGACATGCTCTGTAGTGAGTGCATCGAGCTCGTAAACATGCCTACTTGATATCTGATTTGCATGCTTCAGTTTTTCACTAAGTCTGTGATCTGATTATGTTTTTGCCATGTTCACATGCTTGCAATTGTATTTTCTGATCCCTTTTGGCTCAAGGTCACTAAGGGACTTTTATTAAGCTCTTTGAGTAGCTCCATGCCATGCCTTACTTTGCCATGTTAAGTTCCTGTAGCATATAGTTTTCATGCTCCAAAGTGTGCTACCTGATCTGAAATTCCAGACTAGTGTTAATTTCACCAAGTCTGAAATCTGTTTACCAATTGCACATTTGCCTTGCTTGTTTGATCCTATTAATGGATGAATTGGCCGTAGCTCAGTGTTCATCTTTTGTTAAGCATCATGAGTAGATCCCTGCCATGTATTTTTTTGCCATGTTTTGGGTGCTGTAGCATGTTTAACTTGTTGCATTTAGATGGCTACTTGCTGTTTATCGCAGACCGATGCCATATTTGTTTTGCTTGCCATTTCCAAACCGTGCATCCGATTCCGGCGTTCTTTATATCGATTTCAACCGAAATCACCTCACCTTTCCAGTGGCTCACTTGGATTTCCAAGTTGAGGCCAGGTTCATTCATCCCTTGTCAAATCTTGCATATGCATCACATATCGCATCCCGCATAGCATACCATGTTTGCATCATGTTGTTTGAGCTTCGCACCTGGTTGATTGTGTTCTTGTTACTTGTTTGTCTTGCTTGGGTAGAGCCGGGAGACGAGTTCTCTAACGAGGAGCCCGTTGAGTTTGCTTTCGAGGATCCAGTCAACTCTGACAACTTTGCAGGCAAGATGATCCTACCCTCGAAATCACTTCTATCTTTTCTTTGCTAGATGCTCGCTCTTTTGCTATGACTATGCTGCGATGCCTGCCACTTGCTTATCATGCCTCCCAAATTGCCATGCCAAACCTCTAACCCACCATGTCCTAGCAAACCGTTGATTGGCTATGTTACCGCTTTGCTCAGCCCCTCTTATAGCGTTACTAGTTGCAGGTGAAGATTGGAGACCGTTCCTTGTTGGAACATTGTTTACTTGTTGGGATATCATTATATTATCTTGTTATCTTAATGCATCTATATACTTGGTAAAGGGTGGAAGGCTCGGCCTCTTGCCTAGTGTTTTGTTCCACTCTTGCCGCCCTAGTTTCCGTCATATCGGTGTTATGTTTCCGGATTTTGCGTTCCTTACGCGGTTGGGTGATAATGGGAACCCCTTGACAGTCCGCCTTGAATAAAACTCCTCCAGCAATGCCCAACCTTGGTTTTACCATTTGCCACCTAGCCTTTTTCCCTTGGGTTTCGCGGACTCAAGGGTCATCTTTATTTTAAACCCCCGGGCCAGTGCTTCTCTAAGCGTTGGTCCAACCTAGTGCACCGTGCGGGGCCGTTCCTTGGCAACTTGGGTTACGTTGGCTCCCGTACGCTTAGCTTATCCGGTGTGCCCTGAGAACGAGATATGTGCAGCTCCTATCGGGATTTGTCGGCACATTCGGGCGGTGTTGCTGGACTTGTTTTACCATTGTCGGAGTTGTCTTGTAGAACCGGGATGCCGAGTCTGATCGGAATGTCTCGGGACAAGGTACATCCTTCATTGACCGTGAGAGCTTGTCATGGGCTAAGTTGGGACCCCCCTGCAGGGATTTGAACTTTCGAAAGCCGTGCCCGCGGTTATGGGCAGATGGGAATTTGTTAATGTCCAGTTGTAGATAACTTGAACCTTAACTTAATTAAAATGAATCAACTGTGTGTGTTACCGTGATGGTCTCTTCTCGGCGGAGTCCGGGAAGTGAACACGGTGTTGGAGTAATGCTTGCCGTAGGTTGTTCTCTAGTTCTTCGTTCGTGCTTGGCCTTCTCTTCTCGCTCTCTTTTGCGAACAGGTTAGCCACCATATATGCTAGTCGCTTGCTGCTGCTCCACATATTACCTTGCCTTACCTATAAGCTTAAATAGTCTTGATCGCGAGGGTGCGAGATTGCTGAGTCCCTGTGGCTCACAGATTACTTCCAAACCAGATGCAGGACCCGATGACTCCGTTCCAGATGATGCGCTTGAGCTCGAGTGGGAGTTCGATGAAGCTTCCCGTCGTTACTATGTGTCTTTCCCTGATGATCAGTAGTGGTGCCCAGTTGGGGCGATCGGGACCGTGTCGCATGTTGGGTTGATCTTTTATTTTGGCACCGTAGTCGGGCCATGAGTGATTTGATGATGTAATGCTATTTATGTACTTTGTTTGACGTGGCGAGTGTAAGCCAACTATGTACCTTCCCCTTTTATTATCTATATTACATGGGATGTTGTGAAGATTGCCTTACTTGCGACATTGCTTTCAATGCGGTTATGCCTCTAAGTCGTGCTTCGACACGTAGGAGATATAGCCCCATCGAGGGCGTTACAAGTTGGTAATCAAAGCCTTCCCGGACCTTAGGAGCCCCCACTGCTTGATCGTTTTTAGCAGCCGTTGTTGAGTCTAGAAAAATGTTTTGAGTAATTTAGGAATTATATATCGGAGAGTTTAGGAATTCTTTTTACTCCCCAGTCCCCTCATCGCTCTGGTAAGGCATCCTGACGTAGAGTTTTGACTCTTCTCTTCTCAAATTTCACTAAAAAAAATTTAGGATCACGCGGGTATCTTGGAATCGTTCCGATGGTTTTGTGACGAGAACATTTTTCTTGGTGCCTCCTGTCATTTAGGGGTTGTGGCAGTGTCCCGGGGAGTTGAGCTCCGAGGTGTTGTTGTCACAATTTTATCGTTGCAGTTCTGGAATACCTGAGTTTAGTTCGCCGACATCGAAAATCTCTTTTATGCAGTTGTTGGTGAGATAACCTCGACGCCACCCAGTACTGGGGCGGGAGTTCGGGAGTATTGCCATAACTTGTATAACGGATGCTTTTAGAAGGTTGAGGTAGATGGTTTCCGAAGTTTTCTCGGTTATGTGTTGAAGGATGGATACAGCTGGATGTAGGAATTGCTAGATTTGGGTGAGATATTATGCTTCCCCTGTATCCCCAACACCTGATTGCATAACCGGAAAGGTTCGGAAGTTTCATAGGTGGGAATTCTTGTAGCTCTAGCTCTTCTTCCACGGATATTTTGTTTGAGATTGGGTGATCTTTACCGAGTATTCGTTCTTGATCCGTACCTTGTTGATTTATTCCTCTACCTAAATTCTAAGTGGCTTCTCAATTTATGGATAAGTGACCATTTCAAGTGGAATGCATTCGTTCTTACGTTCGGATGTGAAGACTATATGTTGCAATTTCAACCCTCTTGATTCAGCTTCTATTTTATCTGTCAATGTGCTAACGGATATCACCCTCTTCAGGATGGCTCCCGCTAAGAGCAACAATCAGAATCAGAATCAGGATCCGCCACCACCTCCCCCTTCTCCGGAGGCATGGCAAGCTGTGATGGCTGCTACCAATGCAAACACGCAGTTGATCATGCAAATTCTTCAAGAGCGCAACCAAGCGAACCAAGGCAACCAAGGCAACAATCAGAATCACTTTGCTACACTCAACCAGTTCCTTGCTAACCAGCCAAAGACCTTCAGCAATTGTGTTGAGGCAACTGATGCTGACGATTGGCTTGTGGACTTGTGCAAGCATTTCGAGTGCAGTAACGTCAGGCCCGAGGACTTTGTCAAGTTCGCTTCTTTCCAACTCAAAGACCAAGCTGCAGAATGGTTCCAGCAGTACAAGGATTCCAGAGGAGGCCGTGTGATTACCTGGGATGAATTCCGTCAAGACTTCAAAACTCATCATATTCCTTAGAGCGTGGTTGAAAGCAAGCGCGAGGAATTCCGCAACCTGAAGCAAGGCTCTTTGTCTGTCTATGACTACAACAAGTTGTTTCAGAAGCTCGCCCGCTTTGCTAAGCAGGACGTCCCTGACGAGAAGAGCATGATATACTAGTTCAGGGGTGGTCTCAGAGAAGAAATCCAGCTAGCTCTTGTTCTCTTTGAGCCCTTGAGGTACGATGAGTTCTACAACATGGCATTGAAGCAAGAGGCTGCTCAACTGAAGTGTGATGCTTCCAAGAAGCGAGTCAGAGATGCTACTCCTTCCTCTACTCAAGTGGCCAAGCAGCAGAAGTATTGGCTTCCTCCTCCTCCGTTCCGTCAGCCGTATCAACAGAAGAGCAAAGGTGGCAGTGGATCTTCCCACCCACCCAACCCTGGCTTTCAGAACAAGACTTCGTCTCAAGCTCCAAGATCGAGTGCTCCGTATCACCGTCCGCTTTCAGAGGTCACGTGCAACAAGTGCCAACAGAAGGGTCACCATGCCAACAAATGCTTCAATCAGAGGCTTCTCCCTCCTCCTCCTCCTGTGAGATCGGCAAGTACAGCTATGGTCATGCATAATCCCAAGCACGCCAAGGTCAACTTGCTGAATGCAGCTCAGGCAGAGGACTCGTCAGATGTCATCATGGTTAACTTTCCAGTTAACTCATTTCCCGCAAAAGTTCTTTTTGACACTGGTGCATCGCATTGTTTCATGTCAAGATCATTTGTTTCCAAGCATGACTTCGTTTCACAAATGTTGGGTAAACCTATGGGAGTGGTTTCTCCGGCTAAGTCTATGAGGGCTACTTCAATAGTCCCGGATGTTTCTATCATGATGGGTGATTTCAAGTTTCTAGCTTCTCCAATGGTCCTTGGTAACTCGGATATTGATCTTATTCTCGGAATGGATTGGCTTTCTAAGCACAAGGCTTAGCTTGATTGTGCTGCCAGGCAGATTCAATTGACTCATTCGTCTGAGGATGTAATTGTCTTTGCCGCTAATGACGATACAATCCGTCTATTTTCTCTCAATGAGAAGGGTGAACTGGATTCCATCTCGCAAATTCCAGTCGTTTGCGAATATCAAGACGTCTTTCCAGAAGAGCTTCTAGGAATGCCTCCGCACCGGCCAGTCGAATTCGTCATCGATCTTGAGCCTGGCACGGAACCGGTTTGCAAGCGTCCCTACAAGCTCGGACCTGAAGAGTTGAAGGAGCTGAAGAAGCAACTCGATATTCAAGAGCAAATGGGTCTCATCCGACCTAGTTCCTCTCCGTGGGGTTGTGGAGTACCCTTTGTGAAGAAGAAGGATGGAACGGACCGACTTTGTGTTGACTACCGTCCATTGAACAAGAAGACTATCAAGAACAAGTATCCACTTCCCAACATCAATGAGATGTTCGAACAACTCAAAGGTGCCCAAGTATTCTCCAAGCTTGATCTCCGTATGGGTTATCACCAGATTCGAATCCGTGAGCAAGATATTCCCAAGACGGCTTTCAGGACAAGCTATGGTTCATATGAATACACTGTCATGTCTTTTGGCCTTGTCAACGCTCCTCCGACTTTCTCTCGCATGATGAACTTCATCTTCAATGCCTACACCAATGACTTTGTTTTGGTCTATCTCGACGACATTCTGGTCTTTTCGAAGAACAAGGAAGATCATGCCAAGCACTTGCGTTTGGTACTCGATAAGCTCAGGGAACACCAGTTCTACGCCAAGTTCTCTAAGTGTGAGTTTTGGCTCGATGAGGTTCTTTATCTTGGGCATATCATCTCTGCCAAGGGCATTGCGGTAAATCCTGAGAAGGTGTCTGCAATTGTGAATTGGAAACCACCTCAGAACGTGAAGCAACTCCGTAGATTCCTCGGTCTCGCAAGCTACTGTCGAAGGTTCATTGAGAACTTTTCAAAGATCGCGAAGCCTCTTTCAAACCTTCTCCAGAAGCACGTCAAGTACGTTTGGTCTCCGGAATGTGACATCGCTTTCAACACTTTGAAAGAGAAATTGGTCACTGCTCCAGTTCTGACTCCTCCTGATGAATCCAAACCGTTCGAGGTCTTCTGTGATGCCTCTCTCCAAGTCTTGGTGCATTGTTGATGCAAGAGAAGAAAGTTGTGGCTTATAACTCTCGCCAGTTGAAGCCCAACGAGAAGAACTACCCCACTCATGACCTCGAGTTGGCGGCAGTTGTGCATGCTCTTTTGACTTGGAGACATCTCTTATTAGGAAGAAAAGTGGACATCTTCACTGACCACAAGAGTCTTAAGTACATCTTCACTCAGCCTAATCTCAACCTCAGGCAGACTCGATGGGTCGAAATGATTCAAGAGTATAATCCAAGTATCGAGTATACTCCAGGCAAGGCCAATGTGATTGCTGATGCTTTGAGTAGGAAGGCTTATTTCAACAATCTGATTCTCAAGCCGTATCAACCCGAGCTTTGTGAAGCTTTCCACAAACTTAATCTGCAAGTTGTTCCTCAAGGTTTCCTCGCCAACCTTCAAGTCTCTCCTACCTTGGAAGACCAGATTCGCGAGGCTCAACTTCTTGATGCTATGGTGAAGAAGGTGAAGATTGGGATTGCCAAGAGTCAACCCAAGTACAAGTGCTACCGCCTTGATGACAAGGATACTCTCTTCTTCGAGGATCGTATTGTTGTGCCCAAAGGTGACCTTCGTAAAGTGATCATGAACGAGGATCACAATTCACTCCTCTCCATCCACCCTGGGAGTACGAAGATGTATCAGGACCTCAAGCAGGCTTATTGGTGGACTCGAATGAAGCGCGAGATTGCTCAGTTCGTGAATGAGTGTGATGTCTGCAGAAGAGTGAAGGCAGAACACCAAAGGCCAGCTGGTCTCCTCCAACCTCTTGCCATTCCAGAATGGAAGTTTGACCACATTGAGATGGACTTCGTGACTGGGTTTCCAAAGTCCAAGCGTGGCAATGATGCTATATTCATTGTCATCGACAAACTCACTAAAGTGGCTCACTTTCTGCCTATCAAAGAGTCTATCACTGCAGCTCAATTGGCGAAGCTGTATACCTCTTGGATTGTCTCGCTGCATGGTATTCCATAGGTGATCTCTTCAGACCGTGGCAGCATCTTTACCTCCAAGTTTTGGGATTCTTTTCAGTAGGCCATGGGCACCAACATTCGCTTCAGCACAGCTTTCCATCCTCAAACTAGCGGTCAAGTCGAGCGTGTCAACCAGATTCTTGAAGATATGCTCAGGGCTTGTGTGATCTCCTTCGGCATGAAGTGGGAGGATTGTCTTCCATATGCTGAATTCTCCTACAACAACAGTTTTCAAGAAAGTTCGGGCAAGGCCCCATCCGAAATTCTCTATGGCAGGAAGTGCCGTACCCCTCTCAACTGGTCTAAAACCGGTGAACATCAACTTCTGGGAAATGACTTAATCACAGAGGCAGAGGAAATGTGCAAAGTGAGATAACCTCAAAGCAGGGCAATCGCGCCAGAAGAGCTACTATGATAGTAAGCACCGTGATTTGACTTTTGAGATTGGAGATCATGTTTACCTCCACATCTCTCCAATGAAAGGTACTCGTCGCTTCGGTATCAAAGGGAAGCTTGCCCCTAGATACGTGGGACCTTTCAAGATCGTCAGCAAGAGAGGCGATCTCGCCTATCAACTCAAGCTTCTTTCAAACTTTGCAAATGTGCATGACGTGTTCCATGTCTCTCAGCTCCGCAAGTGCTTCAAGACTCCTGAATGCACTGTCAACTTCGAAGACATTGATCTCCAAGAAGATCTCTCTTATCGTGAGCACCCCGTTGCTATTCTTGAAGATACTGAACGCAAGACTCGCAATAAGTCAATCAAATTCCTCAAAGTCAAGTGGTCACACCATTCCGACCGTGAAGCCACCTGGGAACGCGAGGATCACCTCCGTTCTGAGTACCCGACGTTCTTCTAGTCCTAGATCTCGAGACGAGATCATTTCGTAGTGGTGGAGTGTTGTAACACCCCGGATGTAATTTACCTAATATGTAATCCAACTCTTGCCGTTTCCGGCACTAAGTTATTTTATTTTCTCGGGTTCAGGTTTTTGTCTCCGTGTGTTGTTGTTGTTGTTGTCATGCATCTCATAATCATGTCATCATGTGCATTGCATTTGCATACGTGTTCGTCTCATGCATCCAAGCATTTTCCCCGTTGTCCGTTTTGCATTCCAGCGCTACGTTCTCCTCCGGTGGTCATTTCTACCTTTTCTTTCATGTGTGGGGGTTAAACATTTCCGGATTGGACCGAGACTTGCCAAGCGGCCTTGGTTTACCACCGGTAGACCGCCTATCAAGTTTCGTACCATTTGGACTTCGTTTGATGCTCCAACGGTTAACCGAGGGACCGAGAAGGCCTCGTGTGTGTTGCAGCCCAACACCCTTCCAATTTGGCCCAAAACCCACCATAACCTTCTCCATCATCTAGAGCGTTCGATCACGATCGTGTGGCCGAAAACCGCACCTCATTTGGACACTCCTATCTCCCTCTATGCCTATAAATAGCCCCCCTCCGAAATTCACGTCTCCTTCTTCCCCGAAACCCTAGATCCACTCCATCCGCTGCCACCGGACAAAAATCACCGGGCCAGACACGTCCGACCCGCGCCGCCGCCGCCACGTGTCATGCCGCCACTCGCCACCGCCGTCTCCCACCGCGCCGGCCCACGCGGCCGGGGCAGGCCCCTGCGGCGCGAGCCGCCCCGCGCCCGCGCCCGGGCGCCCCGCCACCGTCTTGCTCGGAGCTGGCCACCTCCGGCCGCCGCGTCGCCATCCCCGGCGAGCTCCGGCGCCGCGCCGCTTCCGGCGCCGCGCCGCTTCCGGCGCCGCCCCGCCGCCACGGCTCCGGCCACCACCGCCAGGACGCCGGCCGCCTCTTCCTCCCTCACCGGCGCACCTCCTCGCCTCCTCCGACGAACTCTCCGGCCGGATCCACCGCGTCAAGTCCGGCCGACGAACCTCGGCGTCCATGCGCCGATCCAGATCTAGATCTAGGAATAGCACCTCGGTTGACTTTTTCTCAGAAACCCTAATTTTTTTGCTATGTTCATCGTGCCGTAACTTTGCATCCGTAGATCTGTTTTGGGCATATAGCATATCAAAATGTTCGTCTCAGAGAGCACATCATTTCATCTCAGTGCATCATTTTCATTTGAGTTCATCTTGATGCCCAAAATGCTATTGGAAGAGAGCTATTTGAGTTAATTGTCAGATCTGCTGCACCAAATAGCTATTTGTCATTTTCGCCATGATTAATGTGTGCATGATATGCCCCTGAGCTCTACATGTGTTTTGTTATATGCTTTGCCATCTTTCCAGAGGTGCTATCCATGTATTTTTGTGATATGTGTGGTGACTAGCACAAGCTTGCAAAGTGGTGCATTTGTTAATGTTGATTTCAGGGACTTAGCAATGCTATGTGGTTGTTATTGCCATGTCTAGCTTATACAATGTGTATTCTTAATGGATGTATGCTTAGATTGTCATGACATGCTCTGTAGTGAGTGCATCGAGCTCGTAAACATGCCTACTTGATATCTGATTTGCATGCTTCAGTTTTTCACTAAGTCTGTGATCTGATTATGTTTTTGCCATGTTCACATGCTTGCAATTGTATTTTCTGATCCCTTTTGGCTCAAGGTCACTAAGGGACTTTTATTAAGCTCTTTGAGTAGCTCCATGCCATGCCTTACTTTGCCATGTTAAGTTCCTGTAGCATATAGTTTTCATGCTCCAAAGTGTGCTACCTGATCTGAAATTCCAGACTAGTGTTAATTTCACCAAGTCTGAAATCTGTTTACCAATTGCACATTTGCCTTGCTTGTTTGATCCTATTAATGGATGAATTGGCCGTAGCTCAGTGTTCATCTTTTGTTAAGCATCATGAGTAGATCCCTGCCATGTATTTTTTTGCCATGTTTTGGGTGCTGTAGCATGTTTAACTTGTTGCATTTAGATGGCTACTTGCTGTTTATCGCAGACCGATGCCATATTTGTTTTGCTTGCCATTTCCAAACCGTGCATCCGATTCCGGCGTTCTTTATATCGATTTCAACCGAAATCACCTCACCTTCTAGTGGCTCACTTGGATTTCCAAGTTGAGGCCAGGTTCATTCATCCCTTGTCAAATCTTGCATATGCATCACATATCGCATCCCGCATAGCATACCATGTTTGCATCATGTTGTTTGAGCTTCGCACCTGGTTGATTGTGTTCTTGTTACTTGTTTGTCTTGCTTGGGTAGAGCCGGGAGACGAGTTCTCTAATGAGGAGCCCGTTGAGTTTGCTTTCGAGGATCCAGTCAACTCTGACAACTTTGCAGGCAAGATGATCCTACCCTCGAAATCACTTCTATCTTTTCTTTGCTAGATGCTCGCTCTTTTGCTATGACTATGCTGCGATGCCTGCCACTTGCTTATCATGCCTCCCAAATTGCCATGCCAAACCTCTAACCCACCATGTCCTAGCAAACTGTTGATTGGCTATGTTACCGCTTTGCTCAGCCCCTCTTATAGCGTTGCTAGTTGCAGGTGAAGATTGGAGACCGTTCCTTGTTGGAACATTGTTTACTTGTTGGGATATCATTATATTATCTTGTTATCTTAATGCATCTATATACTTGGTAAAGGGTGGAAGGCTCGGCCTCTTGCCTAGTGTTTTGTGAAGGAAATATGCCCTAGAGGCAATAATAAAGTTATTATTTATTTCCTTATTTCATGATAAATGTTTATTATTCATGCTAGAATTGTATTAACCGGAAACATAATACATGTGTGAATACATAGACAAACAGAGTGTCACTAGTATGCCTCTACTTGACTAGCTCGTTAATCAAAGATGGTTATGTTTCCTAACCATAGACAAAGAGTTGTTATTTGATTAACGGGATCACATCATTAGGAGAATGATGTGATTGACTTGACCCATTCCGTTAGCTTAGCACTCGATCGTTTAGTATGTTGCTATTGCTTTCTTCATGACTTATACATGTTCCCATAACTATGAGATTATGCAACTCCCGTTTACCGGAGGAACACTTTGTGTGCTACCAAACATCACAGCGTAACTGGGTGATTATAAAGGAGCTCTACAGATGTCTCCAAAGGTACATGTTGGGTTGGCATATTTCGAGATTAGGATTTGTCACTCCGATTGTCGGAGAGGTATCTCTGGGCCCTCTCGGTAATGCACATCACATAAGCCTTGCAAGCATTGCAACTAATGAGTTAGTTGCGAGATGATGTATTACGGAACGAGTAAAGAGACTTGCCGGTAACGATATTGAACTAGGTATTGAGATACCGGCGATCGAATCTCGGGCAAGTAACATACCGATGACAAAGGGAACAACGTATGTTGTTATGCGGTCTGACCGATAAAGATCTTCGTAGAATATGTAGGAGCCAATATGAGCATCCAGGTTCCGCTATTGGTTATTGACCGGAGACGTGTCTCGGTCATGTCTACATTGTTCTCGAACCTGTAGGGTCCGCACGCTTAAGGTTTCGATGACAGTTATATTATGAGTTTATGAGTTTTGATGTACCGAAGGAGTTCGGAGTCCCGGATGAGATCGGGGACATGACGAGGAGTCTCGAAATGGTCGAGACGTAAAGATCGATATATTGGATGACTATATTCGGACATCGGAAAGGTTCCGAGTGATTCGGGTATTTTTCGGAGTACCGGAGAGTTACAGGAATACGTATTGGGCCTTATTGGGCCATACGGGAAAGAAGGAAAAGGGCCTCAAGGGTGGCCGCACCCCTCCCCTTGGTCTGGTCCGAATTGGACTAGGGAAGGGGGGCGCCCCCTTCCTTCCTTCTCATTTTCCCTTCCTCTTTTCCTATTCCATATGGGAGGTGGAATCCTACTAGGACTAGGGAGTCCTAGTAGGACTCCACTCTTGGCGTGCCCCCTCCTAGGGCCGGCCTCCTCCTCCCTTGATCCTTTATATACGGGTGCAGTGGGGCACCCCAAAGACACAACAATTGATCCTTGAGATCTATTAGCCGTGTGCGGTGCCCTCCTTCACCATAATCCTTGATAATATTGTAGCGGTGCTTAGGCGAAGCCCTGCGACGGTAGAACATCAAGATCGTCACCATGCCGTCGTGCTAACGGAACTCTTCCCCGACATTCTGCTGGATCGGAGTCCGGGGATCGTCATCGAGCTGAACGTGTGCTAGAACTTGGAGGTGTCGTAGTTTCGGTGCTTGATCGGTCGGGTCGTGAAGACGTACGACTACATCAACCGCGTTATGCTAATGCTTCCGCTTCCGGTCTACGAGGGTACGTAGACAACACTCTCCCCTCTCGTTGCTATGCATCACCATGATCTTGAGTGTGCGTAGGAATTTTTTTGAAATTACTATGTTCCCCAACAGTGGCATCCGAGCCCAGGTTTTATGCGTAGATGTCATATGCACGAGTAGAACACAAGTGAGTTGTGGGCGATATAAGTCATACTACTTACTAGCATGTCATACTTTGGTTCGGCGGTATTGTTGGATGAAGCAGCCCGGACCGACATTACGCGTACGCTTACGCGAGACTGGTTCTACCGACGTGCTTTGCACACAGGTGGCTGGCGGGTGTCAGTTTCTCCAACTTTAGTTGAACCGAGTGTGGCTACGCCCGGTCCTTGCGAAGGTTAAAACAACACCAACTTGACAAACTATCGTTGTGGTTTTTGATGCGTATGTAAGAACGGTTCTTGCTAAGCCCGTAGCAGCCACGTAAAACTTGCAACAACAAAGTAGAGGACGTCTAACTTGTTTTTGCAGGGCATGTTGTGATGTGATATGGTCAAGACGTGATGAGATATAAGTTGTTGTATGAGATGATCATGTTTTGTTGAAGTTATCGGCAACTGGCAAAATCCTTATGGTTGTCTCTCTATTGCATAAGATGCAAGCGCCCAATAATTGCTTTACTTTATCGCTATACGATAGCAATAGTTGCAAGAGCAATTGTTGGCGAGACGACCACGTGACGACACATTGATATAGATCAAGATGATGGAGATCATGGTGTCATGCCGGTGACGATAGAGATCATGACAGTACTTTGGAGATGGAAATCAAAGGCGCAAGATGATGATGGTCATATCATGTCACATATTTTGATTGCATATGATGTTTATCTTTTATACATCTTATTTTGCTTAGTTTGACAGTAGCATTTTAAGATGATCTCTCACTAATTATCAAGAAGTGTTCTCCTTGAGTATGCACCGTTGCGAAAGTTCTTCGTGCTGAGACACCACGTGATGATCGGGTGTGATGGGCTCTACGTTCAAATACAACGGGTGCAAAACAGTTGCACACGCGGAATACTCAGGTTAAACTTGACGAGCCTAGCATATACAGATATGGCCTCGGAACACGGAGACCGAAAGGTCGAGCGTGAATCATATAGTAGATATGATCAACATAGTGATGTTCACCATTGAAACTACTCCATCTCACGTGATGATCGGACATGGTTTAGTTGACTTGGATCACGTGATCACTTAGAGGATTAGAGGGATGTCTATCTAAGTGGGAGTTCTTAAGTAATATGATTAATTGAACTTTAATTTATCATGAACTTAGTCCTGGTAGTATTAGCATATCTATGTTGTAGATCAATAGCTCGCGTTGTTACTTTCATATGTTTATTTTGATATGTTCCTAGAGAAAATTGTGTTGAAAGATGTTAGTAGCAATGATGCGGATTGGATCCGTGATCTGAGGTTTATCCTCATTGCTGCACAGAAGAATTATGTCATTGATGCACCGCTAGGTGACAGACCTATTGCAGGAGCAAATGCAGACGTTATGAACGTTTGGCTAGCTATGATGACTACTTGATAGTTGAGTGCACCATGCTTAACGGCTTAGAATCGGGACTTCAAAGACGTTTTGAACGTCATGGACCATATGAGATGTTCCAGGAGTTGAAATTAATATTTCAAGCAAATACCCGAATTGAGAGATATGAAGTCTCCAACAAGTTCTATAGCTAAAAGATGGAGGAGAATCGCTCAACTAGTGAGCATGTGCTCAGGTTGTCTGGGTACTACAATCGCTTGAATCAAGTGGGAGTTAATCTTCCAGATAAGATAGCGATTGACAGAATTCTCTAGTCACCATCACCAAGTTAGTAGAACTTTGTATGAACTATAGTATGCAAGGGATGACGAAAACGACTCCCGAGCTTTTCATGATGATGAAATCGATGAAGGTAGAAATCAAGAAAGAGCATCAAGTGTTGATGGTTGACAAGATCACTAGTTTCAAGAAAAGGGCAAAGGGAAAAGGGGGAACTTCAAGAAAAACAGCAAGCAAGTTGCTGCTCAAGTGAAGAAGCCCAAGTCTGGTCCTAAGCCTGAGACTAAGTGCTTCTACTGCAAAGGGACTGGTCACTGGAAGCGGAACTACCCCAAGTGATTGGCGGATAAGAAGGATGGCAAAGTGAACATAAGTATATTTGATATACATGTTATTGATGTGTACTTACTAGTGTTTATTGCAACCCCTCAGTATTAGATACTAGTTCAGTTGCTAAGATTAGTAACTCGAAACGGGAGTTGCAGAATAAACAGAGACTAGTTAAGGGTGAAGTGACGATGTGTGTTGGAAGTGGTTCCAAGATTGATATGATCATCATCACACACTCCCTATACTTTCGGGATTAGTGTTGAACCTAAATAAGTGCCATTTGGTGTTTGTGTTGAGCATGAATATGATTTGATCATGTTTATTGTAATACGGTTATTCATTTAAGTAAGAGAATAAATTGTTGTTCTGTTTACATGAATAAAACCTTATATGGTTACACACCCAATGAAAATGGTTCATTAGATCTCGATCGTAGTGATACACATATTCATAATATTGAAACCAAAAGATGCAAAGTTAATAATGATAGTGCAACTTATTTGTGGCACAGCCGTTTAGGTCATATTGGTGTAAAGCGCATGAAGAAACTCCATGCTGATGTAATTTTGGAATCACTTGATTATGAATCACTTGGTGCTTGCGAACCATGCCTTATGGGCAAGATGACTAAAGATTCCGTTCTCCGGAACAATGGAGCGAGCAACAGATTTGTTGGAAATCATACATACTGATGTATGTGGTCCGATGAATATTAAAGCTCGCGACAAGTATCATTATTTTTTGACCTTCACACATGATTTAAGCAGATATGAGTATATCTACTTGATGAAACATAAGTCTGAAAAGTTCAAAGTATTTCAGAGTGAAGTGGAAAATCATCGTGACAAGAAAATAAAGTTTCTATGATCTGATCGCAGAGATGAATATTTGAGTTACGAGTTTGGTCTTCAATTAAAACAATGTGGAATAGTTTCACAAACTCATGCCACCTGGAACACCACAGCATAATTGTGTGTCCGAATGTCATAACCGTACTTTATTGGATATAGTACAATCTATGATGTTTCTTACCGATTTACCAATATCGTTTTGGGATTATGCATTAGAGACAGCTGCATTCACGTTAAAAAGGGGCACCATCTAAGTCCGTTGAGACGACACAATCTGAACTATGGTTTGGCAAGAAACCAAAGTTGTCGTTTCTTAAAGTTTGGGATTGTGATGCTTATATGAAAAGGTTTCATCCTGATAAGCTCAAACCCAAATAAGAGAAATATGTCTTCATAGGATACCCAAAGGAGACTGTTGGGTACACCTTGTATCACAGATCCAAAGGCAAGACATTCGTTGCTAAGAATGGATCCTTTCTAGAGAAGGAGTTTCTCTTGAAAGAAGTGAGTGGGAGGAAAGTAGAACTTGATAAGGTAATTGTACCTTCTCCCTTATTGGAAACTAGTTCATCACAGAAATTTGTTCCTGTGACTACTACACCAATTAGTGAGGAAGCTAATGATGATAATCATGTAACTTCAGATCAAGTTACTACCGAATCTCATAGGTTAACCAGAGTGAGATCCGCACCAAAGTGGTATGGTAATCTTGTTCTAGAGGTCATTCTACTTGACCATGACGAACCTACGAACTATGAGGAAGCGATGATGAGCCCAGATTCCGCAAAATGGCATGAGGCCATGAAATCTGAGATAGGATCCATGTATGAGAACAAAGTATGGACTTTGGTTGACTTGCCCGATGTTCGGCAAGCCATTGAGATTAAATGGATCTTCAGGAGGAAGACGGACGCTGATAGTAGTGTTACTATCTACAAAGCTAGAATTGTCGCAAAAGGTTTTCGACAAGTTCAAGGTGTTGACTACGATGAGAGTTTCTCACTCATATCTATGCTTAAGTCTGTCCGAATCATGTTAGCAATTGCCGCATTTTATGAAATCTGGCAAATGGATAAACAAAACTGCATTCCTTAATGGATTTATTGTATATGATGCAACCAGAAGGTTTTGTCAATCCTAAAGGTGTTAACAAAATGTGCAAGCTCCAGCGATCCATCTATGGACTGGTGCAAGCATCTCAGAGTTGGAATATACGCTTTGATAAGTTGATCAAAGCATATAGTTTTATACAGACTTGCGGTGAAGCCTGTATTTACAAGAAAGTGAGTGGGAGCACTACAACATTTCTGATAAATATATGTGAATGACATATTGTTGATCGGAAATAATGTAGAATTATTCTGCAAAGCATAAAGGAGTGTTTGAAAGGAGTTTTTTTAAAGAAAGACCTCGATGAAGCTGCTTACATATTGAGCATCAAGATTTATAGAGATAGATCAAGACGCTTGATAAGTTTTTTTCAATGAGTACATACCTTGACAAGATTTTGAAGTAGTTCAAAATGGAACAGTCAAAGAAAGAGTTCTTGCCTGTGTTGCAAGGTGTGAAATTGAGTAAGACTCAAAGCCCGACCACGACAGAATATAGAAAGAGAATGAAAGTCATTCCATATGCCTCAGCCATAGATTCTATAAAGTATGCCATGCTGTGTACCAGATCTGTTGTATACCCTACACTGTGTTAAGCGAGGGAATACAATAGTGATCTAGGAAGTAGATCACTAGACAACGGTCAAAATTATCCTTAGTGAAATAGGGATATGTTTCTCGATTATGGACATAACAAAAAGGTTCATCGTAAAGGGTTACATCGATACAAATTTTTTGACACCGATCTGGATGACTCTAAGTCTCGATCTAGATACATATTGAAAGTGGGAGCAATTAGCTAGAGTAGCTCCATGCAGAGCATTGTTGACATAGATATTTGCAAAATACTTACGGATCCGAATATAATAGACATGTTGACTAAAATTGTCTCACAAAGCAAAACATGATCACACCTTAGTACTCTTTGGGTGTTAATCACATAGAGATGTGAACTAGATTACTGACTCTAGTAAACCCTTTGGGTGTTGATCACATATCTATGTGAACTATGGGTGTTAACCACATAAAGATGTGAACTATTGATGTTAGATCACATGGCAATGTGAACTAGATTATTGACTCTAGTGCAAGTGGGAGACTGAAGGAAATATGCCCTAGAGGCAATAATAAAGTTATTATTTATTTCCTTATTTCATGATAAATGTTTATTATTCATGCTAGAATTGTATTAACCGGAAACATAATACATGTGTGAATACATAGACAAACAGAGTGTCACTAGTATGCCTCTACTTGACTAGCTCATTAATCAAAGATGGTTATGTTTCCTAACCATAGACAAAGAGTTGTTATTTGATTAACGGGATCACATCATTAGGAGAATGATGTGACTGACTTGACCCATTCCGTTAGCTTAGCACTCGATCGTTTAGTATGTTTCTATTGCTTTCTTCGTGACTTATACATGTTCCTATAACTATGAGATTATGCAACTCCCGTTTACCGGAGGAACACTTTGTGTGCTACCAAACGTCACAACGTAACTGGGTGATTATAAAGGAGCTCTACAGGTGTCTCCAAAGGTACATGTTGGGTTGGCGTATTTCGAGATTAGGATTTGTCACTCTGATTGTCGGAGAGGTATCTCTGGGCCCTCTCGGTAATGCACATCACATAAGCCTTGCAAGCATTGCAACTAATGAGTTAGTTGCGAGATGATGTATTACCGAACGAGTAAAGAGACTTGCCGGTAACGAGATTGAACTAGGTATTGAGATACCGGCGATCGAATCTCGGGCAAGTAACATACCGATGACAAAGGGAACAACGTATGTTGTTATGCGGTCTGACCGATAAAGATCTTCGTAGAATATGTAGGAGCTAATATGAGCATCCAGGTTCCGCTATTGGTTATTGACCGGAGACGTGTATCGGTCATGTCTACATTGTTCTCGAACCCGTAGGGTCCGCACGCTTAAGGTTTTGATGACAGTTATATTATGAGTTTATGAGTTTTGATGTACCGAAGGAGTTCGGAGTCCCGGATGAGATCGGGGACATGACGAGGAGTCTCGAAATGGTCGAGACGTAAAGATCGATATATTGGATGACTATATTCGGACATCGGAAAGGTTCTGAGTGATTCGGGTATTTTTCGGAGTACCGGAGAGTTACGGGAATACGTATTGGGCCTTATTGGGCCATACGGGAAAGAAGGAAAAGGGCCTCAAGGGTGGCCGCACCCCTCCCCTTGGTCTGGTCCGAATTGGACTAGGGAAGGGGGGCGCCCCCTTCCTTCCTTCTCCTTTTCCCTTCCTCTTTTCCTATTCCATATGGGAGGTGGAATCCTACTAGGACTAGGGAGTCCTAGTAGGACTCCACACTTGGCGCGCCCCCTCCTAGGGCCGGCCTCCTCCTCCCTTGCTCCTTTATATACGGGTGCAGTGGGGCACCCCAAAGACACAACAATTGATCCTTGAGATCTATTAGCCGAGTGCGGTGCCCTCCTCCACCATAATCCTCGATAATATTGTAGCGGTGCTTAGGCGAAGCCCTGTGACGGTAGAACATCAAGATCGTCACCATGCCGTCGTGCTGACGGAACTCTTCCCCGACATTCTGCTGGATCGGAGTCCGGGGATCGTCATCGAGCTGAACGTGTGCTAGAACTCGGAGGTGCCGTAGTTTCGGTGCTTGATCGGTCGGGTCGTGAAGACGTACGACTACATCAACCGCGTTATGCTAACGCTTCCACTTCCGGTCTACGAGGGTACGTAGACAACACTCTCCCCTCTCGTTGCTATGCATCACCATGATCTTGAGTGTGCATAGGAATTTTTTTGAAATTACTACGTTCCCCAACATTTTGTTCCACTCTTGTCGCCCTAGTTTCCGTCATATCAGTGTTATGTTCCCGGATTTTGCGTTCCTTACGCGGTTGGGTGATAATGGGAACCCCTTGACAGTCCACCTTGAATAAAACTCCTCCAGCAATGCCCAACCTTGGTTTTACCATTTGCCACCTAGCCTTTTTCCCTTGGGTTTCGCGGACTCAAGGGTCATCTTTATTTTAAACCCCCGGGCCAGTGCTTTTCTAAGCGTTGGTCCAACCTAGAGCACCGTACGGGGCCGTCCCTTGGCAACTTGGGTTACGTTGGCTCCCGTATGCTTAGCTTATCCGGTGTGCCCTGAGAACGAGATATGTGCAGCTCCTATCGGGATTCGTCGGGACATTCGGGCGGTGTTGCTGGACTTGTTTTACCATTGTCGGAGTTGTCTTTAGAACCGGGATGCCAAGTCTGATCGGAATGTCTCGGGAGAAGGTATATCCTTCGTTGACCATGAGAGCTTGTCATGGGCTAAGTTGGGACCCCCCTGCAGCGATTTGAATTTTCGAAAGCCGTGCCCGCGGTTATGGGCAGATAGGAATTTGTTAATGTCCGGTTGTAGATAACTTGAACCTTAACTTAATTAAAATGAATCAACTGTGTGTGTTACCGTGATGGTCTCTTCTCGGCGGAGTCCGGGAAGTGAACACGGTGTTGGAGTAATGCTTACCGTAGGTTGTTCTCTAGTTCTTCGTTCATGCTTGGCCTTCTCTTCTCGCTCTCTTTTGCGAACAGGTTAGCCACCATATATGCTAGTCGCTTGCTTCTGCTCCACATATTACCTTGCCTTACCTATAAGCTTAAATAGTCTTGATCGCGAGGGTGCGAGATTGCTGAGTCCCTATGGCTCACAGATTACTTCCAAACCAGATGCAGGGCCTGATGACTCCGTTCCAGATGATGCGCTTGAGCTCAAGTGGGAGTTCGATGAAGCTTCCCGTCGTTATTATGTGTCTTTGCCTGATGATCAATAGTGGTGCCCAGTTGGGGCGATCGGGACCGTGTCGCATGTTGGGTTGATCTTTTATTTTGGCACCATAGTCGGGCCATGAGTGATTGGATGATGTAATGCTATTTATGTACTTTGTTTGACGTGGAGAGTGTAAGCCAACTATGTACCTTCCCCTTTTATTATCTATATTACATGGGATGTTGTGAAGATTGCCTTACTTGCGACATTGCTTTCAATGCGGTTATGCCTCTAAGTCGTGCTTCGACACATAGGAGATATAGCCGCATCGAGGGCGTTACAGCCGCCATCGCTCGATCCCAAGGAGATCTAGGGTTTCCCCCGTAGTTGCCCGCGCTGTCAAGGGCTAGACAAGGGTAGAATCCCGAGGATCTGCCCAGCTGCCGACGAGTCGCACCCACCACCGTGCCGAGGCCGACCAGCGATCAATCCGGCTGCGCCGCCGCGAACCGATCCGGTCACGCCGCCGCCATCCCTGGCGGCCGCAACGCACCAGATCGCAAGGCCTCCTGCCACGGGGAATCGACGTCGCCGAGGTGCCGCCACCACCCGCCGTGGCGACCGGCCCACCGCCACGCTCCGGCACGGCGGCGCCGGCCCGCGCCAGCCCCACCCGAGCGAGAGGGCCTGAGTCCCCGCCGCCGCCGGCGACGGCTAGGCTTCGCCTGGCCGCGCCCTTGGGCGGCGGCGAGGGAGGAGGAGGAGGAGTGGGGGAGGTTCGGCGGCGATGGGATCTAGGGCCTCCCGGTCACCCACGTGGGGGGCGGCTCGGGAGGGAGACGTACCCAACTTTGCGGCAAGCAATGAGGACGCCTCAAAGAGTACCTCAAGCGGGAGCAACTAGTATAGAATCAGGTGTTGTGGTAGAAAAATAGAAAAAATCAATCTAGGCCATTAGATCAACCATGAATGGTACAGATTTTAGTGGAGGCATCTCAGACAACTTAGTGTACATTTCATGAAAAAAACCCTATACTAGTAAGATGTCAAACTCAACTTTTGCAATAACCACCTCAACTTTCTCACAACCAATCGTGGTGTCCTTGGTAATAAGACTATTTTTCAAACATCACGGCGCTGATGTCTCCTCTTTATAGATCAACTTGTTTTTTTAGGTGTTTCTAGCAAAGATATAGGAGTAATTCCGCATCATGTGCATGCAATATGTTCGCGCGTTACCAAATTTCATCTTTCTTTGATTACAAAATCAACACAACACATCTGAACTAACATGAGAAAAAAATAGAAAGTGCACAAGAACATATGTATTATCATTTGAATTTTGCATTGTCTATTTTGCTTGGGCATTTGCAGGTCATCGTTCACAGTTTATATCATAAGAGTAATTATATTTTTATTTTGCAGCCATGAGAGATGACTCGCCAGAGAAACAACCCTACAATCATAACTCAAATACACTCTCAGAGTGACTGGTCAAAAAAGGAGTGACACACAACTCAGAAACCCAATTTATTATATATAATGATTAACACGCTCAACTTGAATTGTAATTAGGCCATTATATGAAGCATTTCTTAAGCATGAACAGAAACACCAGTTACACTGAAAATATATCAGCACTCTTTTTACACATAAAGGTGTGGTTATTTTCGCACACAGAGCTTCCTTCACTTCGCCGCTCTCAATAAGTCAAAGTGCTAGTGAAATGATCTGGAAAATCGATAGCAGAAGCTATCCAATGCATCTGTTCTTCTGCTGCTATGTCCTCTGTTCCTATCTAAGCCTGGGCATCCAGTTGTCAAATCTACCTGCACAAAAATGAAAGCATATGGAATTATTAAAAGTTAGTTTCTTGCATAATTAGATAAATCTAAATAGATGGTTATCATAGATGAGGTGGCAGCATGGAATTATTTTTCACTACATAAAAAGGAAGCACATTCATGTAAAAAAGCAATGCCTTCTCAAACCTATGTAGATTAATTAGGACCTCTTACAACTCTAAACCTGGATCTCCTTTTCTAGACACCAAACTTGGAACATCAAAGAGAAAATGGTTTCGTCAATGGACCAACCTACAGGAGAGCAACATGCATATGGACAGGAACTGTAGCAGAAGAAAACATGAACTGTATTTAGTATAGGAACCGAAGCTTCATATTAAATCTCAGAAAAGGAGAATATGGACAGGAACTGCAGCTTCATATAAAGTCCTTGTCTTTAAAGTTTTGGTACGTTCCTGTTATAACTTTTCAATTCTGACATTTTTCTATATTGATAGCCTAAGGTAATATTCGACAAACACAACTTTAACATAGTTGGGCAAACATTATTATACATTTTTTTGACTGGAGCATTATTATACATTCAATCACAAGGTCCAGTTGTCAGCCCATTGACCAGATTTCAATAACAAGAATTCGATGGCAGTTATAGCAAGACGACGAAGTGGTAGATTCAAAGCAAGAAGAATAACAAACCTCTATTTTTTTTAAGAGCATGCCCTTACATCATGGACACCACTTCCTTACAAATGCTACATTTGTGTGTGAAGAGAACATGAAAGTTTGCACAGCATGAGCTTACTGCATGTATCATATACTGCAAATGCAATACAGAGAGAAACTATAGTCTCCAAATTTGGTTCCTAAAATCACTAAATTATTCATCGATGACAGAACTGCAATCTATTGGAGATACAGTTGTTGGAAATATGCCCTAGAGGCAATAATAAAAGGATTATTATTATATTTCCTTGTTCATGATAATTGTCTTTTATTCATGCTATAATTGTGTTATCCGGAAATCGCAATACATGTGTGAATACATAGACACCAACATGTCCCTAGTAAGCCTCTAGTTGACTAGCTCGTTGATCAACAGATAGTCATGGTTTCCTGACTATGGACATTGGATGTCATTGATAATGAGATCACATCATTAGGAGAATGATGTGATGGACAAGACCCAATCCTAAACATAGCACAAGATCGTATAGTTCGTTTGCTAGAGTTTTTCCAATGTCAAGTATCTTTTCCTTAGACCATGAGATCGTGTAACTCCCGGATACCGTAGGAGTGCTTTGGGTGTACCAAACGTCACAACGTAACTGGGTGACTATAAAGGTATACTACGGGTATCTCCGAAAGTATCTGTTGGGTTGACACGGATCAAGACTGGGATTTGTCACTCCATATGACGGAGAGGTATCTCTGGGCCCACTCGGTAATGCATCATCATAATGAGCTCAAAGTGACCAAGTGTCTGGTCACGGGATCATGCATTACGGTACGAGTAAAGTGACTTGCCGGTAATGAGATTGAACGAGGTATTGGGATACCGACGATCGAATCTCGGGCAAGTAACATACCGATTGACAAAGGGAATTGAATACGTGATTGCTTGAATCCTCGACGTCGTGGTTCATCCGATGAGATCATCGAGGAGCATGTGGGATCCAACATGGGTATCCAGATCCCGTTGTTGGTTATTGACCGGAGAGTCGTCTCGGTCATGTCTACATGTCTCCCGAACCCGTAGGGTCTACACACTTAAGGTTCGGTGACACTAGGGTTGTATGGATATGAGTATGCAGTAATCCGAAAGTTGTTCGGAGTCCCGGATGAGATCCTGGACGTCACGAGGAGTTCCAGAATTGTCCGGAGGTGAAGAATTATATATAGGAAGTGTAGTTTCGGCCATCGGGAAAGTTTCGGGGTCACCGGTATTGTACCGGGACCACCAGATGGGTCCCGGGGGTCCACCGGGTGGGGCCACCCATCCCGGAGGGCCCCATGGGCTGAAGTGGGGAGGGGAACCAGCCCATAGTGGGCTGGTGCGCCCCCCCCCCGTTGGGCCCCCCATGCGCCTAGGGTTGGGAACCCTAGGGGAGGGGGGCGCCTCCACTTGCCTTGGGGGCTACTCCACCCCCTTGGCCACCGCCCCCCCTAGGAGATCCCATCTCCTAGGGCCGGCGCACCCCCTAGGGGGCCTATATAAAGGGGAGGAGGGAGGGCAGCCGCACCTGAAGTCTTGGCGCCTCCCTCTCCCCTGCTACACCTCTCCCTCTCGCAGAAGAACGGCGAAGCCCTGCTGCGGTGACTGCTGCATCCACCACCACGTCGTCGTGCTGCTGGATCTTCATCAACCTCTCCTTCCCCCTTGCTGGATCAAGAAGGAGGAGACGTCACGCTGACCGTACGTGTGTTGAACGCGGAGGTGCCGTCCGTTCGGCGCTAGGATCTCCGGTGATTTGGATCACGTCGAGTACGACTCCCTCATCCCCATTCTCTTGAACGCTTCCGCGCGCGATCTACAAGGGTATGTAGATTCACTCCCCTCTCGTTACTAGATGACTCCATAGATAGATCTTGGTGAAACATAGAGAAAATTTTTTGTTTTCTGCAACGTTCCCCAACAATGGCATCATGAGCTAGGTCTATGCGTAGTTACTATGCACGAGTAGAACACAAAGTAGTTGTGGGCGTCGATATTGCCAATTTGCTTGCCGTTACTAGTGTTATCTTGATTCGGCGGCATCGTGGGATGAAGCGGCCCAGACCAACCTTACACATACGCTTACGTGAGACCGGTTCCACCGACTGACATGCACTAGTTGCATAAGGTGGCTGGCGGGTGTCTGTCTCTCCCACTTTAGTCAGATCGGGTTCGATGAATAGGGTCCTTATGAAGGGTAAATAGAAATTGGCAATTCACGTTGTGGTTTTGGCGTAGGTAAGAAAACGTTCTTGCTAGAACCCTATTGCAGCCACGTAAAAAACTTGCAACAACAATTAGAGGACGTCTAACTTGTTTTTGCAGCAAGTGTTTTGTGATGTGATATGGCCAAAGTTGTGATGAATGATGAATGATATATATGTGATGTATGATATCATGTTCTTGTAATAGGAATCACGACTTGCATGTCGATGAGTATGACAACCGGCAGGAGCCATAGGAGTTGTCTTTATTTTTTGTATGACCTGCGTGTCATTGAGAAACGCCATGTAAATTACTTTACTTTATTGCTAAACGTGTTAGCCATAGTAGTAGAAGTAACGGTTGGCGAGCAACTTCATGGAGACACGATGATGGAGATCATGGTGTCATGCCGGTGACAAGATGATCATGGAGCCCCAAGATGGAGATCAAAGGAAGCTATATGATACTAGCCATATCATGTCACTATTATTTGATTGCATGTGATGTTTATCATGTTTTGCATCTTGTTTACTTAGAATGACGGTAGTAAATAAGATGATCCCTCATAATAATTTCAAGAAAGTGTTCCCCCTAACTATGCACCGTTGCGACAGTTTGTTGTTTCGAAGCACCACGTGATGATCGGGTGTGATAGATTCCAACGTTCACATACAACGGGTGTAAGACAGATTTACACATGCAAACACTTAGGTTGACTTGACGAGCCTAGCATGTACAGACATGGCCTCGGAACACAGAAGACCGAAAGGTCGAGCATGAGTCGTATAGAAGATACGATCAACATGAAGATGTTCACCGATGTTGACCAGTCCGTCTCACGTGATGATCGGACACGGCCTAGTTAACTCGGATCATGTTATACTTAGATGACTAGAAGAGGGATGTCTATCTGAGTGGGAGTTCATTGAATAATTTGATTAGATGAACTTAATTATCATGAACTTAGTCTAAAATCTTTACAACATGTATTGTAGATCAAATGTCCAACGTTGTCCTCAACTTCAACGCATTCCTAGAGAAAACCAAGCTGAAAGACGATGGCAGCAACTATACGGACTGGGTCCGGAACCTGAGGATCATCCTCATAGCTGCCAAGAAAGATTATGTCCTACAAGCACCGCTAGGTGAAGCACCTGCTCTCCCTGCAGAACAAGACGTTATGAACGCTTGGCAGACACGTGCCGATGATTACTCCCTCATTCAGTGCGGCATGATTTACAGCTTAGAGCCGGGGCTCCGAAAGCATTTTGAGAGACACATAGCATATGAGATGTTCGAAGAGCTGAAAATGGTTTTTCAAGCTCATGCCCGGGTCGAGAGATATGAAGTCTCCGACAAGTTCTTCAGCTGTAAGATGGAGGAAAACAATTCTGTCAGTGAGCACATACTCACTATGTCTGGGTTACATAGCCGGTTGACTCGGCTGGGAGTTAATCTCCCGGATGACGCGGTCATTGACAGAATCCTTCAGTTGCTTCCACCGAGCTACAAGAGCTTTGTGATGAACTTCAATATGCAGGGGATGGAAAAGACCATTCCTGAAGTATTTGCAATGCTGAAATCAGCAGAGGTAGAAGTCAAAAAGGAACATCAAGTGTTGATGGTGAATAAAACCACTAAGTTCAAGAAAGACAATGGTAAGAAGAACTTCAAGAAGGACGGCAAGGGAGTTGCCGCGCCCGGTAAGCAAGCTGCCGGGAAGAAGCCAAAGAATGGACCCAAGCCCGAGACTGAGTGCTTTTATTTCAAGGGAAGTTGTCACTGGAAGCGGAACTGCCCCAAATACTTAGCGGACAAGAAGGCCGGCATCACGAAAGGTATATGTGATATACATGTAATTGATGTGTACCTTACCAGTACTCGTAGTAGCTCCTGGGTATTTGATATACTTAGCGGACGTCACGGGGAGTTCCGGAATGGTCCAGAGGTAAAGAATTATATATAGGAAGTGCTGTTTCGGCCATCGGGACAAGTTTCGGGGTCACCGGTATTGTACCGGGACCACCGGAAGGGTCCCGGGGGCCCACCGGGTGGGGCCACCTGCCCCGGGGGGGCACATGGGCTGTAGGGGGTGCGCCTTGGCCTACATGGGCCAAGGGCACCAGCCCCAAGAGGCCCATGCGCCTAGGGTTCCAAAAGGGGAAGAGTCCCACAAGTGGAAGGCACCCCCTAGGTGCCTTGGGGGGGAGGGAAACCTCCCTTTGCCGCCGCCCCTAGGAGATTGGATCTCCTAGGCCGGCGCCCCCCCCCCTTGGCCCTCCTATATATAGTGGGGGAAGGAGGGCTTTTTGATCCACGCCTTTGGTTGCCTCCTTCTCCCTCTCCAACACCTCCTCCTCCTCCATAGTGCTTAGCGAAGCCCTGCCGGAGTACTGCAGCTCCATCACCACCACGCCGTCGTGTTGCTGCTGGAGCCATCTTCCTCAACCTCTCCTCTCCCCTTGCTGGATCAAGAAGAAGGAGACGTTACGTTGACCGTACGTGTGTTGAACGCGGAGGTGCCGTCCGTTCGGTGCTAGGATCTCCGGTGATTTGGATCACGTCGTGTTCGACTACATCATCCCCGTTCTTTGAACGCTTCCGCTCGCGATCTACAAAGGTATGTAGATGCATCCGATCACTCGTTGCTAGATGAACTCATAGATGGATCTTGGTGAAACCGTAGGAAATTTTTTGTTTTCTGCAACGTTCCCCAACAGTGGCATCATGAGCTAGGTCTATGCGTAGCTCTTCTTGCGCAAGTAGAACACAATTTGTTGTGGGCGTAGATTTGTCAACTTTCTTGCCGCTACTAGTCTTATCTTGCTTCAGCGGTATTGTGGGATGAAGCGGCCCGGACCAACCTTACACGTACGCTTACGTAGACCGGTTCCACCGACTAACATGCACAAGTTGCATAAGGTGGCTGGTGGGTGTCTGTCTCTCCTACTTTAGTTGGAGCGGATTCGATGAAAAGGGTCCTTATGAAGGGTAAATAGAAGTTGACAAATCACGTTGTGCCTTTCACGTAGGTAAGAAAACGTTCTTGCTAGAACCCTGATTCAGCCACGTAAAACTTGCAACAACAATTAGAGGACGTCTAACTTGTTTTTGCAGCAAGTGCTTTGTGATATGATATGGCCAAAGTTGTGATGAATGATGAATGATCTATATGTGATGTATGATATGTTCATGCTATTGTAATAGGAATCACGACTTGCATGTCGATGAGTATGACAACCGGCAGGAGCCATAGGAGTTGTCTTTATTTTTTATATGACCTGCGTGTCATTGAGAAACGCCATGTAAATTACTTTACTTTATTGCTAAACGCGTTAGCCATAGTAGTAGAAGTAATAGTTGGCGAGCAACTTCGTGGAGACACGATGATGGAGATCATAATGATGGAGATCATGGTGTCAAGCCGGTGACAAGATGATCATGGAGCCCCAAGATGGAGATCAAAGGAGCTATGTGATATTGGCCATATCATGTCACGTTTATTATTTGATTGCATGTGATGTTTATCATGTTTTTGCATCTTGTTTACTTAGAACAACGGTAGTAAATAAGATGATCCGTCATAATAATTTCAAGAAGTGTTCCCCCTAACTGTGCACCATTGCGACAGTTCGTTGTTTCGAAGCACCACGTGATGATCGGGTGTGATAGATTCTAACGTTCACATACAACGGGTGTAAGACAGATTTACACATGCAAACACTTAGGTTGACTTGACGAGCCTAGCATGTACAGACATGGCCTCGGAACACAGAAGACCGAAAGGTCGAGCATGAGTCGTATAGAAGATACGATCAACATGAAGATGTTCACCGACGTTGACTAGTCCGTCTCACGTGATGATCGGACACGGCCTAGTTGACTCGGATCATGTTATACTTAGATGACTAGAAGAGGGATGTCTATCTAAGTGGGAGTTCATTGAATAATTTGATTAGATGAACTTGATTATCATGAACTTAGTCTAAAATATTTACAATATGTCTTGTAGATCAAATGTCCAATGTAGTCCTCAACTTCAACGCGTTCCTAGAGAAAACCAAGCTGAAAGATGATGGCAGCAACTATACGGACTGGGTCCGGAACCTGAGGATCATCCTCATAGCTGCCAAGAAAGATTATGTCCTAAAAGCACCACTGGGTGACGCACCTGTTCTCCCTGCAGAACAAGACGTTATGAACGCTTGGCAGGCACGTACCGATGACTACTCCCTCGTTCAGTGCGGCATGCTTTACAGTTTAGAGCCGGGGCTCCAAAAGCGTTTTGAGAGACACGGAGCATATGAGATGTTCGAAGAGCTGAAAATGGTTTTCCAAGCTCATGCCCGGGTCGAGAGATATGAGGTCTCCGACAAGTTCTTCAGCTGTAAGATGGAGGAAAACAGTTCTGTCAGTGAGCACATACTCACTATGTCTGGGTTACATAGCCGCTTGACCCGGCTGGGAGTTAATCTCCCGGATGACGTGGTCATTGACAGAATCCTCCAGTCGCTTCCACCAAACTACAAGAGCTTTGTGATGAACTTCAACATGCAGGGGATGGAAAAGACCATTCCTGAAGTATTTGCTAAGCTGAAATCAGCAGAGGTAGAAGTCAAGAAGGAACATCAAGTGTTGATGGTCAATAAAACCACTAAGTTCAAGAAAGACAAGGGTAAAAAGAACTTCAAGAAGGACGGCAAGGTAGTTGCCGCGCCCAGCAAGCAAGCTGCCGGGAAGAAGCCAAAGAATGGACCCAAGCCCGAGACTGAGTGCTTTTATTGCAAGGGAAGTGGTCACTGGAAGCGGAATTGCCCCAAATACTTAGCGGACAAGAAGGCCGGCAAAACAAAAGGTATATGTGATATACATGTAATTAATGTGTACCTTATCAGTACTCGTAGTAGCTCTTGGGTATTTGATACCGGTGCAGTTGCTCACATTTGTAACTCAAAGCAGGAGCTGCGGAATAAGCGGAGACTGGCGAAGGACGAGGTGATGATGCGCGTCGGGAATGGTTCCAAGGTCGATGTGATCGCCGTCGGCACGCTGCCTCTTCATTTACCTACGGGATTAGTTTTAAACCTCAATAATTGTTATTTAGTGCCAGCTTTGAGCATGAACATTGTATCGGGATCTCGTTTAATTCGAGATGGCTACTCATTTAAATCCGAGAATAATGGTTGTTCTATTTATATGAGAGATAAGTTTTATGGTCATGCTCCTATGGTGAATGGTTTATTCTTAATGAATCTCAAGCGTAATGCTACACATGTTCATAGTGTGAATACCAAAAGATGTAAGGTTGATAATGATAGTACCACATACTTGTGGCACTGCCGCCTTGGTCACATAGGTGTCAAACGCATGAAGAAGCTCCATGCAGATGGACTTTTAGAGTCTCTTGATTATGAATCATTTGACACGTGCGAACCATGCCTCATGGGTAAAATGACCAAGACTCCATTCTCAGGAACAATGGAGCGAGCAACCAACTTATTGGAAATCATACATACTGATGTGTGCGGTCCAATGAGTGTTGAGGCTCGCGGTGGCTATCGTTATGTTCTCACCCTCACTGATGACTTGAGTAGATATGGGTATATCTACTTAATGAAACACAAGTCTGAAACCTTTGAAAAGTTCAAGGAATTTCAGAGTGAGGTTGAGAATCAACGTGACAGGAAAATCAAGTTTCTACAATCAGATCATGGAGGAGAATACTTGAGTCACGAATTTGGCACACACTTAAGAAAATGTGGAATAGTTTCACAACTCACGCCGCCTGGAACACCTCAGCGTAATGGTGTGTCCGAACGTCGTAATCGCACTCTATTAGATATCGTGCAATCTATGATGTCTCTTACCGATTTACCGCTATCTTTTTGGGGCTATGCTTTAGAGACTGCCGCATTCACTTTAAATAGGGCTCCGTCGAAATCCGTTGAGACGACACCGTATGAATTATGGTTTGGGAAGAAACCTAAGCTGTCGTTTCTAAAAGTTTGGGGATGCGATGCTTATGTCAAGAAACTTCAACCTGAAAAGCTCGAACCCAAGTCAAAAAATGCGTCTTTATAGGATACCCTAAAGAAACTATTGGGTATACCTTCTACCTCAGATCCGAAGGCAAGATCTTTGTTGCCAAGAATGGATCCTTTCTAGAGAAAGAGTTTCTCTCGAAAGAAGTAAGTGGGAGGAAAGTAGAACTTGATGAAGTATTACCTCTTGAACCGGAAAAGGGCACAACTCAAGAAAATGTTTCTGAGGTGCATTCACCGACTAGAGAGGATGTTAATGATAATGATCAAGATACTTCTGATCAAGCTCCTACTGAAATTCGAAGGTCCACAAGGACACGTTCCGCACCAGAGTGGTACGGCAACCCTGTCTTGGAAATCATGTTGTTAGACAACGGTGAACCTTCGAACTATAAAGAAGCGATGGCGGGCCCGGATTCCGACAAATGGCTAGAAGCCATAAATCCGAGATAGGATCCATGTATGAAAACGAAGTATGGACTCTGACTGACTTTCCCGTTGAACGGCGAGCCATAGAAAATAAATGGATCTTTAAGAAGAAGACAGACGCGGATGGTAATGTGACCATCTATAAAGCTCGGCTTGTCGCTAAGGGTTATCGACAAGTTCAAGGGGTTGACTACGATGAGACTTTCTCACCGGTAGCGAAGCTAAAGTCCGTCCGAATCATGTTAGCAATTGCCGCATTCTACGATTATGAGATATGGCAAATGGACGTCAAAACGGCATTCCTTAATGGTTTCCTTAAGGAAGAATTGTATATGATGCAGCCGGAAGGTTTTGTCGATCCTAAGAATGCTGACAAGGTGTGCAAGCTCCAACGCTCGATTTATGGGCTGGTGCAAGCATCTCGGAGTTGGAACATTCACTTTGATGAGATGATCAAAGCGTTTGGGTTTACGCAGACTTATGGAGAAGCCTGCGTTTACAAGAAAGTGAGTGGGAGCTCTGTAGCATTTCTCATACTATATGTAGATGACATACTTTTGATGGGAAATGATATAGAACTCTTGGACAGCATTAAGGCCTACTTGAATAAGAGTTTTTCAATGAAGGACCTTGGAGAAGCTGCTTATATATTAGGCATCAAGATCTATAGAGATAGATCAAGACGCCTCATAGGTCTTTCACAAAGCACATACCTTGATAAGATATTGAAGAAGTTCAATATGGATCAGTCTAAGAAGGGGTTCTTGCCTGTGTTGCAAGGTGTGAAATTGAGCTCAGCTCAATGTCCGACCACGGCAGAAGATATAGAAAAGATGAGTGTCATCCCCTATGCCTCAGCCATAGGGTCTATTATGTATGCCATGCTGTGTACCAGACCTGATGTAAACCTTGCCATAAGTTTGGTAGGTAGGTACCAAAGTAATCCCGGCAAGGAACACTGGACAGCGGTCAAGAATATCCTGAAGTACCTGAAAAGGACTAAGGACATGTTTCTCGTTTATGGAGGTGACGAAGAGCTCGTCGTAAAGGGTTACGTCGACGCTAGCTTCGACACAGATCTGGATGACTCTAAGTCACAAACCGGATACGTGTATATTTTGAATGGTGGGGCAGTAAGCTGGTGCAGTTGCAAGCAGAGCGTCGTGGCGGGATCTACATGTGAAGCGGAGTACATGGCAGCCTCGGAGGCAGCACATGAAGCAATTTGGGTGAAGGAGTTCATCACCGACCTACGAGTCATACCCAATGCGTCGGCGCCGATCAAACTCTTCTGTGACAACACTGGAGCTATTGCACTTGCCAAGGAGCCCAGGTTTCACAAGAAGACAAGGCACATCAAGCGTCGCTTCAACTCCATTCGTGAAAATGTTCAAGATGGAGACATAGATATTTGTAAAGTACATACGGACCTAAATGTAGCAGATCCGTTGACTAAACCTCTCCCTAGAGCAAAACATGATCAACACCAGAATTCCATGGGTGTTCGATTCATCACAATGTAACTAGATTATTGACTCTAGTGCAAGTGGGAGACTGTTGGAAATATGCCCTAGAGGCAATAATAAAAGTATTATTATTATATTTCCTTGTTCATGATAATTGTCTTTATTCATGCTATAATTGTGTTATCCGGAAATCGTAATACATGTGTGAATAACAGACACCAACATGTCCCTAGTAAGCCTCTAGTTGACTAGCTCGTTGATCAACAGATAGTCATGGTTTCCTGACTATGGACATTGGATGTCATTGATAACGAGATCACATCATTAGGAGAATGATGTGATGGACAAGACCCAATCCTAAACATAGCACAAGATTGTATAGTTCGTTTGCTAGAGTTTTCCAATGTCAAGTATCCTTTCCTTAGACCATGAGATCGTGTAACTCCCGGATACCGTAGGAGTGCTTTGGGTGTACCAAACGTCACAACGTAACTGGGTGACTATAAAGGTATACTACGGGTATCTCCGAAAGTGTCTGTTGGGTTGACACGGATCAAGACTGGGATTTGTCACTCCGTATGACGGAGAGGTATCACTGGGCCCACTCGGTAATGCATCATCATAATGAGCTCAAAGTAACCAAGTGTCTGGTCACGGGATCATGCATTACGGTACGAGTAAAGTGACTTGCCGGTAACGAGATTGAACGAGGTATTGGGATACCGACGATCGAATCTCGGGCAAGTAACATATCGATTGACAAAGGGAATTGCATACGGGGTTGCTTGAATCCTCGACATCATGGTTCATCCAATGAGATCATCATGGAGCATGTGGGAGCCAACATGGGTATGCAGATCCCGCTGTTGGTTATTGACCGGAGAGCCGTCTCGGTCATGTCTGCCTGTCTCCCGAACCCGTAGGGTCTACACACTTAAGGTTCGGTGACGCTAGGGTTGTAGGGATATGTATATGCAGTAACCCGAATGTTGTTCGGAGTCCCGGATGAGATCCCGGACGTCACGGGGAGTTCCGGAATGGTCCGTAGGTAAAGAATTATATATAGGAAGTGCTGTTTCGGCCATCGGGACAAGTTTCGGGGTCACCGGTATTGTACCGGGACCACCGGAAGGGTCCCGGGGGCCCACCGGGTGGGGCCACCTGCCCCGGGGGGGCACATGGGCTGTAGGGGGTGCGCCTTGGCCTACATGGGCCAAGGGCACCAGCCCCAAGAGGCCCATGCGCCTAGGGTTCCAAAAGGGGAAGAGTCCCACAAGTGGAAGGCACCCCCTAGGTGCCTTGGGGGGGGAGGGAAACCTCCCTTGGCCGCCGCCCCTAGGAGATTGGATGTCCTAGGCCGGCGCCCCCCCCCTTGGCCCTCCTATATATAGTGGGGGAAGGAGGGCTTTTTGATCCACGCCTTTGGTTGCCTCCTTCTCGCTCTCCAACACCTCCTCCTCCTCCATAGTGCTTAGCGAAGCCCTGCCGGAGTACTGCAGCTCCATCACCACCACGCCGTCGTGTTGCTGCTGGAGCCATCTTCCTCAACCTCTCCTCTCCCCTTGCTGGATCAAGAAGAAGGAGACGTTACGCTGACCGTACGTGTGTTGAACGCGGAGGTGCCGTCCGTTCGGTGCTAGGATCTCCGGTGATTTGGATCACGTCGTGTTCGACTACATCATCCCCGTTCTTTGAACGCTTCCGCTCGCGATCTACAAAGGTATGCAGATGCATCCGATCACTCGTTGCTAGATGAACTCATAGATGGATCTTGGTGAAACCGTAGGAAAATTTTTGTTTTCTGCAACGTTCCCCAACATTTGATACTGGTGCAGTTGCTCACATTTGTAACTCAAAGCAGGAGCTGCGGAATAAGCGGAGACTGGCGAAGCACGAGGTGACGATGCGCATCGGGAATGGTTCCAAGGTCGATGTGATCGCCGTCGGCACGCTACCTCTACATTTACCTACGGGATTAGTTTTAAACCTCAATAATTGTTATTTAGTGCCAGCTTTGAGCATGAATATTGTATCAGGATCTCGTTTAATTCGAGATGGCTACTCATTTAAATCCGAGAATAATGGTTGTTCTATTTATATGAGAGATATGTTTTATGGTCATGCTCCGATGGTGAATGGTTTATTCTTAATGAATCTCGAGCGTAATGCTACGCATATTCATAGTGTGAATACCAAAAGATGTAAGGTTGATAATGATAGTCCCACATACTTGTGGCACTGCCGCCTTGGTCACATAGGTGTCAAACGCATGAAGAAGCTCCATGCAGATGGACTTTTAGAGTCTCTTGATTACGAATCATTTGACACGTGCGAACCATGCCTCATGGGTGAAATGACCAAGACTCCATTCTCAGGAACAATGGAGCGAGCAACCAACTTATTGGAAATCATACATACTGATGTGTGCGGTCCAATGAGTGTTGAGGCTCGCGGTGGCTATCGTTATGTTCTCACCCTCACTGATGACTTGAGTAGATATGGGTATGTCTATTTAATGAAACACAAGTCTGAGACCTTTGAAAAGTTCAAGAAATTTCAGAGTGAGGTTGAGAATCAACGTGACAGGAAAATCAAGTTCTTGCGATCAGATCATGGGGGAGAATACTTGAGTCACGAATTTGGCACACACTTAAGAAAATGTGGAATAGTTTCACAACTCACGCCGCCTGGAACACCTCAGCGTAATGGTGTGTCCGAATGTCGTAATCGCACTCTATTAGATATGGTGCGATCTATGATGTCTCTTTCCGATTTACCGCTATCATTTTGGGGCTATGCTTTAGAGACTGCCGCATTCACTTTAAATAGGGCTCCGTCGAAATCCGTTGAGACGACACCGTATGAATTATGGTTTGGGAAGAAACCTAAGCTGTCATTTCTAAAAGTTTGGGGATGCGATGCTTATGTCAAGAAACTTCAACCTGAAAAGCTCGAACCCAAGTCGTAAAAATGCGTCTTCATAGGATACCCTAAAGAAACTATTGGGTATACCTTCTACCTCAGATCCGAAGGCAAGATCTTTGTTGCCAAGAATGGATCCTTTCTAGAGAAAGAGTTTCTCTCGAAAGAAGTAAGTGGGAGGAAAGTAGAACTTGATGAAGTATTACCTCTTGAACCGGAAAGTGGCGCAACTCAAGAAAATGTTCCTGAGGTGCCTGCACCAACTAGAGAGGAAGTTAATGATGATGATCATGAAACTTCAGATCAAGTTGCTACTGAACTTCGTAGGTCCACAAGGACACGTTCCGCACCAGAGTGGTACGGCAACCCTGTCTTGGAAATCATGTTGTTAGACAACGGTGAACCTTCGAACTATGAAGAAGCGATGGCGGGCCCGGATTCCGACAAATGGCTGGAAGCCATGAAATCTGAGATAGGATCCATGTATGAAAACGAAGTATGGACTTTGACTGACTTGCCCGTTGAGCGGCGAGCCATAGAAAATAAATGGATCTTTAAGAAGAAGATAGACGCGGATGGTAATGTGACCATCTATAAAGCTCGGCTTGTCGCTAAGGGTTATCGACAAGTTCAAGGGGTTGACTAAGATGAGACTTTCTCACCCGTAGCGAAGCTGAAGTCCGTCCGAATCATGTTAGCAATTGTCGCATTCTATGATTACGAGATATGGCAAATGGACGTCAAAACGGCATTCCTTAATGGTTTCCTTAAGGAAGAATTGTATATGATGCAGCCGGAAGGTTTTGTCGATCCTAAGAATGCTGACAAGGTGTGCAAGCTCCAACGCTCGATTTATGGGCTGGTGCAAGCATCTCGGAGTTGGAACATTCGCTTTGATGAGATGATCAAAGCATTTGGGTTTATGCAGACTTATGGAGAAGCCTGCGTTTACAAGAAAGTGAGTGGGAGCTCTGTAGCATTTCTCATATTATATGTAGATGACATACTTTTGATGGGAAATGATATAGAACTTTTGGACAGCATTAAGGCCTACTTGAATAAGAGTTTTTCAATGAAGGACCTTGGAGAAGCTGCTTATATATTAGGCATCAAGATCTATAGAGATAGATCAAGACGCCTCATAGGTCTTTCACAAAGCACATACCTTGATAAGATATTGAAGAAGTTCAATATGGATCAGTCTAAGAAGGGGTTCTTGCCTGTGTTGCAAGGTGTGAAATTGAGCTCAGCTCAATGTCCGACCACGGCAGAAGATATAGAAAAGATGAGTGTCATCCCCTATGCCTCAGCCATAGGGTCTATTATGTATGCCATGCTGTGTACCAGACCTGATGTAAACCTTGCCGTAAGTTTGGTAGGTAGGTACCAAAGTAATCCCGGCAAGGAACACTGGACAGCGGTCAAGAATATCCTGAAGTACCTGAAAAGGACTAAGGACATGTTTCTCGTTTATGGAGGTGACGAAGAGCTCGTCGTAAAGGGTTACGTCGACGCTAGCTTCGACACTGATCTGGATGACTCTAAGTCACAAACCGGATACGTGTATATGTTGAATGGTGGAGCAGTAAGCTGGTGCAGCTGCAAGCAGAGCGTCGTGGCGGGATCTACATGTGAAGCGGAGTACATGGCAGCCTCGGAGGCAGCGCATGAAGCAATTTGGGTGAAGGAGTTCATCACCGACCTAGGAGTCATACCCAATGCGTCGGGGCCGATCAAACTCTTCTGTGACAACACTGGAGCTATTGCACTTGCCAAGGAGCCCAGGTTTCACAAGAAGACCAGGCACATCAAGCGTCGCTTCAACTCCATTCATGAAAATGTTCAAGATGGAGACATAGATATTTGTAAAGTACATACGGATCTGAATGTCGCAGATCCGTTGACTAAACCTCTCCCTAGGGCAAAACATGATCAACACCAGAACTCTATGGGTGTTCGATTCATCACAATGTAACTAGATTATTGACTCTAGTGCAAGTGGGAGACTGTTGGAAATATGCCCTAGAGGCAATAATAAAAGGATTATTATTATATTTCCTTGTTCATGATAATTGTCTTTTATTCATGCTATAATTGTGTTATCCGGAAATCGTAATACATGTGTGAATACATAGACACCAACATGTCCCTAGTAAGCCTCTAGTTGACTAGCTCGTTGATCAACAGATAGTCATGGTTTCCTGACTATGGACATTGGATGTCATTGATAACGAGATCACATCATTAGGAGAATGATGTGATGGACAATTCCCAATCCTAAACATAGCACAAGATCGTATAGTTCGTTTGCTAGAGTTTTTCCAATGTCAAGTATCTTTTCCTTAGACCATGAGATCGTGTAACTCCCGGATACCGTAGGAGTGCTTTGGGTGTACCAAACGTCACAACGTAACTGGGTGACTATAAAGGTATACTACGGGTATCTCCGAAAGTATCTGTTGGGTTGACACGGATCAAGACTGGGATTTGTCACTCCATATGACAGAGAGGTATCTCTGGGCCCACTCGGTAATGCATCATCATAATGAGCTCAAAGTGACCAAGTGTCTGGTCACGGGATCATGCATTACGGTACGAGTAAAGTGACTTGCCGGTAATGACATTGAACGAGGTATTGGGATACCGACGATCGAATCTCGGGCAAGTAACGTACCGATTGACAAAGGGAATTGAATACGGGATTGCTTGAATCCTCGACGTCGTGCTTCATCCGATGAGATCATCGAGGAGCATGTGGGAGCCAACATGGGTATCCAGATCCCGCTGTTGGTTATTGACCGGAGAGTCGTCTCGGTCATGTCTACATGTCTCCCGAACCCGTAGGGTCTACACACTTAAGGTTCGGTGACGCTAGGGTTGTATGGATATGAGTATGCAGTAATCCGAAAGTTGTTCGGAGTCCCGGATGAGATCCTGGACGTCACGAGGAGTTCCGAAATTGTCCGGAGGTGAAGAATTATATATAGGAAGTGTAGTTTCGGCCATCGGGAAAGTTTCGGGGTCACCGGTATTGTACCGGGACCACCGGATGGGTCCCGGGGGTCCACCGGATGGGGCCACCCATCCCGGAGGGCACCATGGGCTGAAGTGGGAAGGGGAACCATGCCATAGTGGGCTGGTGCGCCCCCCCCCCTTGGGCCCCCCATGCGCCTAGGGTTGGGAACCCTAGGGGAGGGGGCGCCTCCACTTGCCTTGGGGGCTACTCCACCCCCTTGGCCGCCGCCCCCCTAGGAGTTCCCATCTCCTAGGGTCGGCGCACCCCCTAGGGGGCCTATATAAAGGGGGGGAGGGAGGGCAGCCGCACCTGAAGTCTTGGCGCCTCCCTCTCCCCTGCTACACCTCTCCCTCTCGCAGAAGAACGGCGAAGCCCTACTGCGGTGACTGCTGCATCCACCACAACGCCGTCGTGCTGCTGGATCTTCATCAACCTCTCCTTCCCCCTTGCTGGATCAAGAAGGAGGAGACGTCACGCTGACCGTACGTGTGTTGAACGCGGAGGTGCCGTCCGTTCGGCGCTAGGATCTCCGGTGATTTGGATCACGTCGAGTACGACTCCCTCATCCCCGTTCTCTTGAACGCTTCCGCACGCGATCTACAAGGGTATGTAGATGCACTCCCCTCTCGTTGCTAGATGACTCCATAGATAGATCTTGGTGAAACATAGAGAAATTTTTTTGTTTTCTGCAACGTTCCCCAACAACAGTAGCAACCAAGAAAGCTGAGGCCATCTTCCTCCATTGAAAATTTGATTCCCTGAAACATATAATTGCAAGAGAAAATGGAGGTCATACCAAATTTCAGAAGAAACTTTTTAGCAATCTGACAAAATCTGTAATAGTTGTGCACGTTCAACCTATCCTTGACCAACCGGAGTATACAATTCCCCCCTGTTCTACAAGTTTCGCTAGCAAGGCGAAGATATACATGGTACTTGAGTATGTAATAAATGGCAGAGAGCTATTTGAGAAAATCGTAATGATTCTTCTCCTTATGCTCTCAGTGTACTAACTGCTAAGCGTGATTCAGGAACTTACGAAGAAAATTCCAGAGATGTAATAGACTTCACATGCATGCTAGTACATCTCCAACACTCCCTAATACGTACTCTGAAGGGCAAGCAGTCCGAACTCTAAAATTAATTTTGAGAAAATAGGAATCCAACGAACATAAACGTCATCCAAGAATGAATTCCTCACCATCCCGGTCGAGGAAGAACACCTGGCGCGCGCGGCCATCGGGTTGCGTCTTCGCGAACAAGTCTGTGCCAGGGTTCTTCAGCTTGGTCGCAAACCTGTTGGAATCCGACACAGAGAAGGCCAGGTGATGCCTCCTGGATTCCTGGGTAGATGCACGAGTGGAGGAGGAGACCGTGGCGGCGGCGGCCAGGGTCCTGGTTGATGATGCGCAGTACGGCGTCGAGAGGCGCATGGAGGAGGAGCGGTGGGCGTAGTCCTCTCGCAAGCACCGGATCTGACCGCCGCCGCCGTCGGCGAGCTACAGGGAGGTGGGCTTGTGGGGATCTTGTTTGAGGGACAAGGAGGGCGAAACAATAATGAGAAGCAAAGGGACGTTTTTGCAAATAAGGATGCGGTTGTGAGTACAGATCGCTCCACCTGGATTTGGGCCACTCATCTTCAATCCAACGATCCAGCTTCCTTTTTCTATTTTTGCACCTAATACCCAGATTCTATACTAGTCGCTCCCACCTCAAGCATGCATGTATTTACTGCAGTGCTTAGTTCATCTGAATCCGTGGCCCCCAGTTTCAGTAGTTAACCTCATGTCAATCAGTCACCTTTTCACATGTGCACATAACTTTCCTCTCTCCCCAAAGAAACAACGCACTTGGTATTTCACTCATCCATGCTTTTCTGTACTCCAAAGTTTAGACCCAGTTTATTTTTTGAACCGGATGTGTAATATGTTTACAAACCATATGTGCTTATTTCATTTTTGTAGACAATAGTAAAAGTGTATTTGAGCTGTAAGAACAAATAAGTTTTCAGAAACATATTCAATATTGGTCATGTTTTAAATATCTCGTCAAAATAAACACGTTTGTCCAGATAGAATGTAAGACACACTTTTCTATTAGAAGATATGAGGTATTTAAATCGTTTACACAGAAAAAGATAATATATTTCCTGATAGAGTTGCCATGAGGGGCACAGCAATACACGGGACATTAAGCACTGACACACACAACTGAGCCTGTGATAGGAGGGGTGGTGATTAGTGGTTTTGCATGCACTTGTTTTTGGGCGCGAATCTCGATAACACAATGAGTGGCAGATCCAGGCACGGTATATACCGTGCACCGCTAGTTTTGCCGCTCTCCTCCTGAAAGTCTCATTGACTTGTTTCCACAAAGAGCAAGCGCGGAACCGGTGGATGGCTACAGTGCACGCAGTCTACACACACTTTGTCACTTGCAGTCTCAGAGGAGGGCGTAGCTGCTGCTCCGGCTAGCTGGCTAGCCAGAGACAGTTGCTGTACGCTGCTGGACTTGGTTCAGGCTGGCGGTTTCTTCCTCCTCCTCTGCACTGCAGCCCAGCTGGGTGCATGCTGCCCTGTGCTTTTGGGGAGCCGGCCAGGCGGCCGGGGCCAAACCGATCGACGACTTGTGCGAGGCGGGCGCTCTCTCTCTCCAGTCTCCACCCTCTGCGCCGGTGCTGCCACCGGCGACGGGCAGCTATCCCTTTTTCCTGCTGGGCTGTCGCGCGTCTCGTCCGTTTGCGTCTTTGCGGTCGATCAAATCAAAAGGCCAATGGCGAGTTCGTGTGTGCATGATGCATTCATTACTCAGTTTCTCAGTAGAGGTGTGCGTCCTTAGAACTCCACAGTAACTTCAGTGACCGCCCGGGCGCCCCGTTTTGTTCTTTTTCGGGTGTACGGATGAGCGGGGAGGGGCCAAAGTTTGTGGCAGATTTGGGATCTGGCCTTTGTTTGCGCGGCGAGTGGTGAAAGGTCGAGTGAAAAATGCACGGTGAGTCCTAGGATCCGTGGCTAGTTTTTTTAACATCAGTACAAACGCAAGTGTTCATACATACGCGCATATACTCATCCTTATAAAGGCACACACGCACACCCTATCCCCATGAGCACCTCCGAGAGACTGAGCCGGCATGTCATCTTGACATTTACGAAGTCACCGTAGGCGCCTCGTCGTCGATGGAAACGTCTCCTTCCACTGAAAGCGCGTCGCCGAAAATCCTGAAATAAATTCAGGAATAATGCGAGCATCAGGACTTGAACCCTGGTGGGCTGAGGATACCACTGTCTCTCTAACCATCCAACCATAGGTTGGTTCACGATCCGTGGCTAGTTTTGGAGAGTCGGGGCCGGTTTAGTTCGACAACTTACATAATGTAATTTTGCACGATGAAGTTGGTTATAAAGTGGACACGCGTCAAACTTGACAATATCAAGTGTGGTTCCGTCTGGAACGGAGACGGCATCGATCGCGATCGCTAGGGTGGCAACCCGCATGTAAATTGGATGGTTGTGACGCCCTCGTTGCTCGGAGCTTATGGAAGCACCACAATGTGTGTTCAGAAAAAAAAAAGCACCACAATGGCTGCATTTTCGAGGGTATCTACTAACTAGCTAGTCCTTGACCTCGAGCGTTCTCTCGTGGATCCAAGACGAAGCATGGCTATGGGCTCGAACCGGCGCCATGGGATGGGACTGAATAGCATATTAACGTAGCCCGCTCTTGTTTTCGGGGCTGAGCAACCCCATATCCCTTGCTCACGCGACCTAGGATTAGCGCATGTTTAGTGTATGATAACCCGAGACGTTCCTTTTTATAAAGAAACCATATGTCATGGCCGGTCTCAACTAGTTTGATGAACCGCCATTCTAGGTCTCGCCTATTTCTTTCTAGAGCTACAATATATGTTGTCATCATCTCCCCACATAGTCAACATAAAATGTATTGACACCATTACAACGACTATATCCGCAGGCCGCATCATGACAACATTGGATGACTACAAATAACACTGCCTCCTCGATCGTGACCACATCATACCAATGAGCGCCCCATTTCCCGACTCTGGTCCGAATGAAGGAGAAAGAGCTGAAATAAGAACAAAAATGTCACACCGCATGGCTAGATTTAAAGTTTTGATTTCACCCCAATGTGTCAAGGATTGAAAGAAGGCTTGTCGGTCGCTCTACTTTGCTTTCATATGATGGCATACTACAATTAATCAAACCGGTCTTCTCATCCCTCCCATTTTCTACATGTGCTCTCCAGCAATGCCAGTCACTCTCACATATCAAGTGAACAAATACCTCATGCATTTCTTTGAAGGAAGTATGGAAAAGGTAACAGGGGCGCTCCCTAAAAGACAATGGGGCTTAGGGGCTTAGGTATTCTAGATGTGAAAAAGCACAACAAAGCACTACTGATCAAGAACCTCCACAAATTCTTTAACTATGAAAACTTGCCTTGGGTGAAACTTATTTGGGAGATCTACTATAGTGGCATCTTTCCATTGGAAAAAAGAGAAGGGTCATTCTGGTGGAAAGCACATTTAAGTTTATTGATAGATTTCAAGAAAACAACAACATGCTCTATTGGTAACGATGGCTCCATTCTTTTTTGACATGGCATGGCAAGGGCAACCCCTCACTCAACAACTTCCACAAATGCACTCCTTTGCTACCAAGGACAAGGTCTATTTTGCTACAATGAAAAATTCTGAAGACCTTGTTGACCATTTTCATAGGACATTGCCTATGCGAGTTTTTGCCCAGTTCAATGAAATTCAGGCAGAGTTGGATTGGGGAATCATCACTCAAAACCCTGACAGATGGTCTTATCACTAGAAAAGATAAGGTTATTCATCTCTGTAATGTATAAATGAATGATGGAAGCCCACATTATTTTCAAATGGCTTTGGAAGAGGGCAAGTAAGCTAAGACATAAAGTTTTCTGTTGGCTTCTTCTCCATGACAGAATAAGCGAAAGAAATCTTCTGAAAAGGAAATCCATGCACTTATAATGTTATAACTGTATTTTCTATAATGAAAAGCTCTGAAGAGATAGCACTACGTCTCGTTTGGGACTGCAACTTTGCTCAGAATTGTTGTCTTTCCATTCTTCCATACAAGCTAAGGGGCATCTCTACCTCGGATAAAATAAATTTGGAGGTAAATTTTCTGGCTTCTCGAGACCTCCAAAAAAACATTGCTTTGCAAATCATTATTCTGGTGTGCTGGAATAGTTGGAGCGAAAGAAATGGAAAGATTTTCAAAAATGATGTTCCAACAGTGAGCACATGAAAATTTCTCCTCGAACATGATCTTATTCTCCTTAGGAGCATGATAGAAAGCAAGAATGCTTACAGATGTGGATTGACAGCCCTCCTTGATGCCGGTGTCCTAGTTCTGGTCCTTAATCTTTGATGATGATCACCATCTCACGTAGACCGGGCATTGAATAATCTCTTTTTTTTTCCTCTTTTTTCCACGTGTATGTACATATTTGTCTATTAGTAACATAAACTTTGTAGGAGTAGAACTATTGTCCTGCAGTTCTTGGCCTAAAAAAAGTTCAACCTTTTAAAGGTCTCGTGCAGGTACTAAATTACTGTAACTTCCCGTGCGCCACTCTTGTTGTCGCCGCCACCTCAGCAAGGATCGTCAACCTCTGGCTCCGTCGTACCGCATCGCCGGTGGCTATTCCGGTGCTGGTTTTTATTTCCTTGCATGCACTGTAGATCTGTTGGCTCACCGCACGCAGGTAATTCTTCTTGTGCAAAGGCCACCCATGTCAACACTTGTGCCTGTAGACCTGTAGGACTAGGAGTGGCGCCTATGGGCGCACAGTTGCACATGTACACATGCGCCTCCCTCACTCCCTCCCGACCATAGGATGCGTCGCGGTGTGCAGCTTTTGCCGACGCATGCGAGCGCAATCGCGATCACGATAGTAGAGAGGGTAACGTCGCGCAGTAACCAATTAAGAATGACCCGGATCCTCTTTTCCATTTACAGAAAGATCCAAGGGCGGGCTGGCAGGCGTACGTACAGCAGGCCGGGCTTCCTCCGTTCCGAATTACTTGTCTTCGATTTGTCTAAATACGGAGGTATGACTCTGCTAGTGGTGGTGTGGACGGTCCTCGATCGGATATTGTGACACGATCGACGGATCATACAAACACACCGTCATGCACGCACGCAGCAATAGGTAGCTTTTTCTGCTGGGGCGCTTGGAATTGGTTTGGAGGTTGCACTGTTGGACTCACCTTCGTCTTTGCGGGTGTGCATGCATGCATGCATGGATAGATGGATCCAAGGACGTCTGTGCTGCCCTAATGAAACCAAATTACGCTGCCATCGATGCATGTGACTTTGTAGAGAGGGAGAGAGAACGGTGGCTCACACGAGTCAGAGGGTGAGAGAGAGAGAGAGAGCGCGCACTTTTACACGAGAGAGAGAGATACCACCGCCGGAGTGAACCGAAATAGCAGTGGAGAGAGAGAGTTTGAACGCGGACGGGTGAAATGTAGAGAGAGAAAGAGAGAGCGTGTTTTTTTACACGAAACTACGTACTCCTATATGTTAGCAGTAGCATAGCAGGGATGTGCACTTTCAAAGAAAGCAGTAGCCTTGTTTCAAAAACAAAAAAGCAGTAGCAGAGATGTAGAGCGAGAGAGTGCAGATACACGGGCCAGCACACGGCTGAAGTCAAGTACACGCAGTACTAGTTCCACCACGTACGCACTGTGCGTGTAGGCCGGCACTGCGCGCGTCACACCGATCGCCTCGCACAGTCCCTGACCTGATCCGCTCGCCCGGCCGCCTCCGGACTGAGCCGGTCGAGAAATAGCAGAGCAGAGGGCAAAACAAACGGATATGCCGGCCTGCGCGCCCGCACGGCAGCGTCAGCATCAGCACGGTCGGTCCACAGTCCACACGTACGTACGTACGTGCGCGACGGCTCGCCGTGGCAGGCCAGCGCATGCAGCAACAGGACGGAACGGCTCGCCACGCAGAGCTTGGAAGCTGGAAAAAGGACGGCGTACGTGCGTGTTTGGAACACGGACGACGATTTCACGCGAGATGGCTCTGTTCACGCAGTGCATGCGGAAAGATCGATGGTGTACGTAAATTTGCCGTTGGTACCTCTCACCGTCTTGCTGGTCAGAGGAGACAAATCCGTGGAGCAATCCAAGTTCATCATCTTCTCCCTGCTGTGCTGCGTTGATCGCCGCGCGAACGCAGCACGCTCGCAGATGATTGAACAAGAGCTGGACGCAATCCTCCCCTGCAGGCTGCAGAAGAAGAAGAATGCATTCCAGGTAGGTCTAGCCAGGCTCAGGGTCTCCTCTCTCGCTCTCGTCTCCCGAGTCTGAATTCAGTTCAGGAAACGGCAGGGGCGCCAGTGCAGGGCTGGGCTACCATACATATCAGTACAACATCTAAGCTCCCTCGAAATTAAGCGCCGTGAGCTCTCCGGGCTGGGATGGTCAAGTGACCACGTCTTTTATGTTTTAAGCTGAATCATTTTGATTTTCTTAGAAAAATCATGGTGTATTATTAGGTAAGTAGGTGTTTTTTTAACACAATACAATCAAACTCGCTCACATATACGAGCATACGCCCATCCCTATGAATGCATGCACGCATCCTACTTTTATGAGTACCTCTGAGATATTGAGCCGGCATATCATCTTGAGATTGACGAAGTCCTCATAAACGTCTTCGTAGTTGATAGAAACGTCTCCTCCCACTGAACGCATATCGCCGAAAGGCCTGAAATAAATACAGGAAAATGCGAGCATCAATGTCAAGTCTGAGAGTTGAATTCTGATGACACGGGATACCAATGTCCTTCTAACCATTCAACATTAGGTATTGTTTACTATTTGGGTCAACCATCCAACTACGTGTGTCCAGCACTCATATGTTACGTCTCACTTACTCCCTGAACTAAAACCACAACATTTATTTTAGATCAGAGGGACTACCTTTTTGCAAGAAAAAAAAAGGATTACATGTCGCTCATGTACATCTGGCACGAGGAAAATTAATGATGCCGACAACTATATCCACGCCTATAAAAGTGATGTACCATCGCACAACGGCACGTGACCATCAGCTTGGCCCATCACCGCCTCATTTGTGTCACATGGCTGCTTGGGCGCTGTCAGTCCACCACCATGCCGCATGCCCCACCCATCTCTCCATCTTTCCCCCCTTCTCTCATGGCGGTACGCCCGAGCTATCACCGCCTCCTCCACACCACACGGTTGCACAGGCACCCGACCCATCATCTACTCCTCCGCATCATATGGTTGCACGGGCGCAGCCAGTCCATCACTGCCTCCTTCGTACCACACGGTTGCACGGGAGCCCGTCCCACACCGCCTCCTCTGCACCACAAGGTTGCATGGGCTTTGCCTGTCCACCACCACACCGCACACCCCGCCCATTGCTCCATCTTTCTCTCCTTCTTTTCCGCGGTAATTAGCGTCCAACAACGACAACGCTCAGGGCCTAGAGACGACAATCGTCTTCGGAACTTGGTCGCCTTCATCAACACACCATGACCCACAAAGTTTGTAGAACAACTCCCAATACCTCCTTCATCTCCCTCTGTTATCCTTTCTTTGGCAGCCTGATTCAAATTCAATCTTCATCACTTCAGTGCTTCACTATTTGAAAACCTCATGCTTCACTATTTAAGTACCATCTCCGTGCTTGTGGATTAACAACCTCACACAGTTTATACATGGCATGCTTTATGCTGCCTCGGTTCCACGGTGCAGTGCATATTAGTTTTTTTAAGTCAAAGATGTCCATTTGACCAAGTTAATAGAATAAACTATCAATATCTGGAGTACTAAATAAATAAATTATAATAGTACATGTGGATGTTTTTTTAAACTTGGTCAAACATTGGTATGTTTGACTTTTCAAAACAAAGTATGTACTATATTTTAGAACGGAAGGAGTATTAATTAGGATATGGTTCCAAGCGTAAGGAGCATGGTCTTTAACTGAATTTAATTGGCACTAAAACAATAAGACAAGATGATAACTAGGTTTTCCTCTGAAGATAATTTGGTTAATTGTCACCGGGTCGCTTATGTACACGGTTGATTAGGCCTTATTAATGCATCAGTAATGTTACATTCAAATAAGAACTGAGATCAATCACCTGTACTATTATCTCTTGATCCTCCCATTTCTATCTCTTCCTCTTAGAGGTTGCTATAAACATGCTTCATTCCCTTTCCCGTCGTTAGTTAGTCGGTGCAAACCATTGCTTTTATTTCAAATATGTTCTTTCTATTTTGATTCTAACTACGTGCGAGGTGCATGCAGCGATCAATCTGATCCTCCTCGTTCCATCGCGCGCCGTAGGGTTTTCCTTCGTCGGCCTCCTCTTTGACGTGTGGATCGTGGTGGCCGCGCCCGTCGAATCCCTCCGCTACAACCCATGGCGGATCGTGGGGTGGCGGGAAAGAGCATGGCTGAGCCGGCTGGGACGGGCCGCGCCGGAGTCGTGCCGCCGGCTGGCTCTGGTGGTGGCCGTGGAGCGGTGGTGCCGCCGCCGGCCGCGGGAATCGGCCGTGGTGCCGTTGCCCCTGGGGCCAGCCGTGGAGCGGCGCCCTCAGTAGTGCAGGCGGCGGGTCGGGGAGTGGCACCGGCCAGTGCAAAACCGTCGGCCATCGGCCGTGGTGCTGGAGCACTCGGCCTCCGCCCGCCGGCTCTGGTTCCGCTGCTGCCTCGGGTCGGGGTGGTGGCCTTGGTGCCCGGCCGCCGCTTCAGGGACCGGGGAATGATGGACGGGGAGTCCCGCACGGATCTCGTCCGGCGTTGCCGACCGGGTGTTGCCAGTTGTCGGGCGAGGTGGACTGCGGCCTCCCACGCCGGTCTATGCGGTTGCGGGGAGCGGCGCCCCTCCTCTGAATCCTCTGGTGCTAGCGGCTGTGGGGCAGGGTGTTGCGCTGCCGCTGCCTCGTGCCGCGCCACCGCCGCACTACGTCGCGAGGCCGGCACAAAAACGTTCGGGCCCAACGCAGACGCGGCTGAACGCGGGTGATGGAGTGACTGATGGGCCGCCCAGAGGACAGTGGGGGGACGATGGTTTTGATACTTACGGGGATGGCCAGCACCGTGGATCATCGTCTGCGGGAGGTGGACGCGGCTATGCATGGCAGAGTGATGGTTCTGATGAGAGACCATTCCTTGGTCCGGCGGGTGGTTTTGTCGAGGGTGCTACAGGTCCGAACTACCGGCAGAGAGGTGGCTACCGTGGGCATCGTGGTGGCCGTGGCGGTGAACGTGGTCGGTACTGCAGACCTCCTCCGCCACCGGTCGGGGTAGACCGTCAGGCTTCGGATATGGCAGCCGATCCCGTGCAGTCGACCGAATTGCCTAGCCAGGCGATGGAGGTAGTGAAGGCTTTGGCTAATGTGGAGGTTCCTGCGACTGGAGTTGCTGCTGAGGCAGGGGACAGGTCTGAGTCTGAGAGGGCGTCCAAGTGGGCGCGTAAGAAGGAAAATATGCTTTGCTATCGATGTGGCGAGAAGGGTCACTTTATTGCTGAGTGCATGGCGGAACTATGTGGCTCGTGTGGTAAGACAGCTCATACTATGGGGGACTGCCCGGTTCTGCGTGATCAGGCTCCTGCTCTCACGATGTATGGAGTATATTGCGCTGAGCTCACGTTCTTTGAGTCTCCGGCGGCGAGAGAGATTCTGGTTGAATTGTGAAAGCTACCCACGGAGTGGTGTCTGAGGCTCAAATTGTGCAGAGACTTCAGGAACTGGCCCCAGGTGATTTTCAGTGGGAGCTTGTCCAGATTGAGGACAATGTGTTTAGGGTTGATTTACCAACGGTGGATGATTTGCAGAAGCTGCTGAGTTTTGGGTTGTGCAAGGTCCCTGGTACTAAATGCATTCTGGAATTTCACGAGTGGAAGAAGGTGGAGCCTAAGGGAAAACTGTTGGGGAATGTAGTAATTTCAAAAAATTTCCTACGCACACGCAAGATCATGGTGATGCATAGCAACGAGAGGGGAGAGTGTGATCTACGTACCCTTGTAGGCCGACAGCGGAAGCGTTAGCACAACGCGGTTGATGTAGTCATACGTCTTCACGGCCCGACCAATCAAGCACCGAAACTACGGCACCTCCGAGTTTTAGCACACGTTCAGCTCGATGACGATCCCCGGACTCCGATCCAGCAAAGTGTCGGGGAAGAGTTCTGTCAGCACGACGGCGTGGTGACGATCTTGATGTACTACCATCGCAGGGCTTTGCCTAAGCACCGCTACAATATTATCGAGGATTATGGTGGAAGGGGGCACCGCACACGGCTAAGAATATGATCACGTGGATCAACTTGTGTGTCTAGGGGTGCCCCCTGCCCCCGTATATAAAGGATCAAGGGGAGGAGGCCGGCCGGACCTATAGGCGCGCCAAGGAGGAGTCCTCCTCCTAGTAGGAGTAGGAGGACTCCTACTAGGAGGGGGAAGGAAGTGGGGAGGGAGAAGGAAAGGGGGGCGCCGCCCCCCCTCTCCTAGTCAAGAACTCTTTCTTTGACTGTTCCATTTTAAACTACTTCAAAATCTTGTCAAGGTATGTACTCATTGAAAAAACTTATCAAGCATCTTGATCTATCTCTATAGATCTTGATGCTCAATATGTAAGAAGCTTCACCGAGGTCTTTCTTTGAAAAACTCCTTTCAAACACTTCTTCATGCTTTACAGAATAATTCTACATTATTTCCGATCAACAATATGTCACTCACATATACTTATCAGAAATGTTGTAGTGCTCCCACTCACTTTCTTGTAAATACAGGCTTCACCACAAGTCTGTATAAAACTATATGCTTTGATCAACTCATCAAAGCGTATATTCCAACTCCGAGATGCTTTTACTAGTCCATAGATGGATCGCTAGAGCTTGCACATTTTTGTTAAGACCTTTAGGATTGACAAAACCTTCTGGTTGCATCATATACAACTCTTCTTTAAGAAATCCATTAAGGATTGCAGTTTTGTTATCCATTTGCCAGATTTCATAAAATGCGGCAATTGCTAACATGATTCAGACAGACTTTAAGCATCGATACGAGTGAGAAAATCTCATCGTAGTCAACACCTTGAACTTTGTCAAAAACCTTTCTCGATAAGTCTAGCTTTGTAGATAGTAACACTACTATCAGCGTCCGTCTTCCTCTTGAAGATCCATTTAATCTCAATGGCTTGCCAATCATCGGCAAGTCAACCAAAGTCCATACTTTGTTCTCATACATGGATCCCATCTCAGATTTCATGGCCTCAAGCCATTTTGCGGAATCTGAGCTCATCATCGCTTCCTCATAGTTTGTAGGTTCGTCATGGTCAAGTAACATGACCTCCAGAACAGGATTACCGTACCACTCTGGTGCGGATCTCACTCTGGTTTACCTACGAGGTTCGGTAGTAACTTGATCTGAAGTTACATGATCATCATCATTAGCTTCCTCACTAATTTGTGTAGTAGTCACAGGAACAGATTTCTGTGATGAACTACTTTCCAATAAGGGAGAAGGTACAATTATCTTATCAAGTTCTATTTTCCTCCCACTCACTTCTTTCGAGAGAAACTCCTTCTCTAGAAAGGATCCATTCCCAGCAACGAATAGCTTGCCTTCGGATCTGTGATAGAAGGTGTACCCAACATTCTTCTTTTGGGGTATCCTATGAAGACGCACTTCTCCAATTTGGGTTTGAGCTTATCAAGTTGAAACTTTTCCACATAAGCATTGCAACCTCAAACTTTAAGAAACGACAGCTTAGGTTTCTTGCTAAACCATAGTTCATACGGTGTCATCTCAACGGATTTAGATGGTGCCCTATTTAACGTGAATGTAGCTGTCTCTAATGCATAACCCCAAAACGATAGTGGTAGATCGGTAAGAGACATCATAGATCGCACCATATCTAATAAAGTACATTTATGACGTTAGGACACACCATTATGCCGTGGTGTTCCAGGTGGCGTGATTAGTGAAACTATTTCACATTATTTTTAACTGAAGGCCAAACTCGTAACTCAAATATTTTACTTCTGCGATCATATCGTAGAAACTTTTATTTTTGTTACGATGATTCTCCACTTCACTTTGAAATTCTTTGAATTTTTCAAATGTTTCAGACTTGTGTTTCATCAAGTAGATATACTCATATCTGCTCAAATCATCTGTGAAGATCAAAAAATAATGATACCTGCCTCGAGCCTCAATATTCATCGGACCACATACATCAGTATGTATGATTTCCAACAAATCTTTTGCTCGCTCCATTGTTCCGGAGAACGGAGTCTTAGTCATCTTGCCCATGAGGCATGGTTCGCAAGCATCAACTGATTCATAATCAAGTGATTCCAAAAAGCCCATCAGCATGGAGTTTCTTCATGCGCTTTACACCAATATGACCTAAACGGCTGTGCCACAAATAAGTTGCACTATCATTATTAACTTTGCATCTTTTGGTTTCAATATTATGATTATGTGTATCACTACGATCGAGATCCAACGAACTATTTTCATTGGGTGTGTAACCATATAAGGTTTTATTCATGTAAACAGAACAACAATATATTCTCTTACTTAAATGAATAACCGTATTACAATAAACATGATCAAATCATATTCATGCTCAACCCAAACACCAAATAACATTTATTTAGGTTCAACACTAATCCCGAAAGTATAGGGAGTGTGCGATGATGATCATATCAATCTTGGAACCACTTCCAACACACATCGTCACTTCACCCTTAACTAGTCTCTGTTTATTCTACAACTCCTGTTTCGAGTTACTAATCTCAGCAACTGAACTAGTATCAAATACTGAGAGGTTGCTATAAACACTAGTAAAGCACACATCAATAACATGTATATCAAATATACCTTTGTTCACTTTGCCATCCTTCTTATCCGCCAAATACTTGGGGCAGTTCTGCTTCCAGTGATCAGTCCCTTTGCAGTAGAAGCACTTAGTCTCAGGCTTAGGACCAAACATGGGCTTCTTCACTTGAGAAGCAACTTGCTTGCCGTTCTTCTTGAAGTTCCCCTTCTTCCCTTTGCCGTTTTCTTGAAACTAGTGGTCTCGTCAACCATCAACACTTGATGTTTTTCTTGATTTCTACCTTCGTCGATTTTAGCATCACGAAGAGCTTGGGAATTGTATCCGTTATCCCTTGCATATTATAGGTCATCACGAAGTTCCACTAACTTGGTGATGGTGACTAGAGAATTCTGCCAATCACTATCTTATCTGGAAGATTAACTCCCACTTGATTTAAGCGATTATAGTACTCAGACAATCTGAGCACATGCTCACTGCTTGAGCGATTCTCCTCCATCTTTTAGCTATAGAACTTTGTTGGAGACTTCATATCTCTCAACTCGGGTATTTGCTTGAAATATTAACTTCAACTCCTGGAACATCTCATATGGTCCATGATGTTCAAAACGTCTTTGAAGTCCCGATTCTAAGCTATTAAGCATGGTGCACTAAACTATCAAGCAGTCATCATATTGAGCTAGCCAAACGTTCATAACGTCTGTATTTGCTCTGCATTAGGTCTGTCACCTAGCGGTGCATCAAGGACATAATTCTTCTGTGCAGCAATGAGGATAAACCTCAGATCACGGATCCAATCCGCATCTTTGCTAGTAACATCTTTCAACTTAGTTTTCTCTAGGAACATATATAAAACATAGAGAAGCAACAACGCGAGCTATTGATCTACAGCATAGATATGCTAATACTACCAGGACTAAGTTCATGATAAATTAAAGTTCAATTAATCATATTACTTAAGAACTCCCACTTAGATAGACATCCCTCTAATCCTCTAGTGATCACGTGATCCAAATCAACTAAACCATGTCCGATCATCACGTGAGATGGAGTAGTTTCAATGGTGAACATCACTATGTTGATCATATCTACTATATGATTCACGCTCGACCTTTCGGTCTCCGTGTTCCGAGGCCATATCTGTATATGCTAGGCTCGTCAAGTATAACCTGAGTATTCCGCGTGTGCAACTGTTTTGCACCCGTTGTATTTGAACGTAGAGCCTATCACACCCGATCATCACGTGGTGTCTCAGCACGAAGAACTTTCGCAACGGTGCATACTCAGGGAGAACACTTCTTGATAATTAGTGAGAGATCATCTTAAAATGCTACCGTCAATCAAAGCAAGATAAGATGCATAAAAGATAAACATCACATGCAATCAATATAAGTGATATGATATGGCCATCATCATGTTGTGCTTGTGATCTTCATCTTCGAAGCACCGTCGTGATCACCATCGTCACCGGCGCGACACCTTGATCACCATTGTAGCATCGTTGTCGTCTCACCAATCTTATGCTTCCACGACTATCGCTATCGCTTAGTGATAAAGTAAAGCATTACAGCGCAATTGCATTGCATACAATAAATCGACAACCATATGGCTCCTGCCAGTTGCCGATAACTTGGTTACAAAACATGATCATCTCATACAATAAAATTTAGCATCATGTCTTGACCATATCACATCACAACATGCCCTGCAAAAACAAGTTAGACATCCTCTACTTTGTTGTTGCAAGTTTTACGTGGCTGCTACGGGCTTAAGCAAGAACCAATCTTACCTACGCATCAAAACCACAATGATAGTTTGTCAAGTTGGTGCTATTTTAACCTTCGCAAGGACCGGGCGTAGCCACACTCGGTTCAACTAAAGTTGGAGAAACTGACACCCGCTAGCCACCTTTGTGCAAAGCACGTCGGGAGAACCGGTCTCGCGTAAGCGTACGCGTAATGTCGGTCCGGGCCGATTCGTCCAACAATACCGCCGAACCAAAGTATGACATGCTGGTAAGCAGTATGACTTATATCGCCCACAACTCACTTGTGTTCTACTCATGCATATAACATCAACATATAAAACCTAGGCTCGGATGCCACTGCTGGGGAACGTAGTAATTTCAAAAAATTTCCTACGCACACGCAAGATCATGGTGATGCATAGCAACAAGATGGGAGAGTGTGATCTACGTACCCTTGTAGACCGACAGCGGAAGCGTTAGCACAACACGGTTGATGTAGTCGTACGTCTTCACGGCCCAACCGATCAAGCACCGAAACTACGGCACCTCCAAGTTTTAGCACACGTTCAGCTCGATGACGATCCCCGGACTCCGATCCAGCAAAGTGTCGGGGAAGAGTTCCGTCAGCACAACGGTGCGGTGACGATCTTGATGTACTACCGTCACAGGGCTTCGCCTAAGCACCGCTACAATATTATCGAGGATTATGGTGGAAGGGGGCACCGCACACGGCTAAGAATATGAGCACGTGGATCAACTTGTGTGTCTAGGGGTGCCCCTGCCCCCGTATATAAAGGATCAAGGGGAGGAGGCCGGCCGGCCCTATAGGCGCGCCAAGGAGGAGTCCTCCTCCTAGTAGGAGTAGGACTCCTACTAGGAGGGGGAAGGAAGTGGGGAGGGAGAAGGAAAGGGGGGCGCCGCCCCCCCTCTCCTAGTCCAATTCGGACCAGGGGGGAGGAGGCGCGCGGCCCACCCTGGCTGCCCTTCTCTCTCTCCACTAAGGCCCATATGGCCCATTACTTCTCCCGGTAGGGTTCCGGTAACCCTCCGGCTCTCCGGTTTTCTCCGAAATCACCCGGAACACTTCCGATGTCTGAATATAGCCGTTCAATATATCAATCTTTATGTCTCGACCATTTCGATACTCCTTGTTATGTCCGTGATCACATCCGGGACTCCGAACTCCTTCGGTACATCAAAACTCATAAACTCATAATATAACTGTCATCGAAACCTTAAGCGTGCGGACCCTACGGGTTCGAGAACAATGTAGACATGACCGAGACACGTCTCCGGTCAATAACCAATAGCAGAACCTGGATGCTCATATTGGCTCCCACATATTCTACGAAGATCTTTATCGGTCAGACCGCATAACAACATACGTTGTTCCCTTTGTCATCGGTATGTTACTTGCCCGAGATTCGATCATCGGTATCTCAATACCTAGTTCAATCTCGTTATCGGCAAGTCTCTTTACTCGTTTCGTAATACATCATCTCACAACTAACTCATTAGTTGCAATGCTTGCAAGGCTTATGTGATGTGCATTACCGAGTGGGCCCAGAGATACCTCTCCGACAATCGAAGTGACAAATCCTAATCTCGAAATACGCCAAGCCAACATTTACCTTTGGAGACATCTGTAGAGCTCCTTTATGATCACCCAGTTACGTTGTGACATTTGGTAGCACACAAAGTGTTCCTCCGGCAAACGGGAGTTGCATAATCTCATAGTCATAGGAACATGTATAGGTCATGAAGAAAGCAATAGCAACATACTAAACGATCGGGTGCTAAGCTAATGGAATGGGTCATGTCAATCACATCATTCTCCTAATGATGTGATCCCGTTAATCAAATGACAACACATGTCTATGGTTAGGAAACATAACCATCTTCGATTAACGAGCTAGTCAAGTAGAGGCATACTAGTGACACTTTGTTTGTCTATGTATTCACACATGTATTATGTTTCCGATTAATACAATTCTAGCATGAATAATAAACATTTATCATGAAATAAGGAAATAAATAATAACTTTATTATTTCCTCTAGGGCATATTTCCTTCAAAAACCGCTCACTCAGGTGTGGCTGCGGTTTTCAAGGGGGCCATCTGAGTCCTTGACAGATGCTCGAGTTGTGGCTAGTCTGGGTATGATGGTTGGAAAGACTGAGAAAGTGGATATGGCATTCACCCGCGCCCATGGGGTGGCCCGGCTCTTAGTGGGTGTTCTGAGCATCGAGTTCGTCCCGGATGTGGTCAACTGGTTTTATAGGGGAGAGGTGTTTCCGCTTGAAATTGAGTTTGAGGATTCTGAGATGTTTGCCGACGCGGTTACTGGGACTGATGTGGATATGCACGAGGGGGATGGTGACGCCGGTGCTAGGTGGGGACCCGACTGATGAGGCAGGACGTGAGAGGACCAATGGTTCGGGCCCGGTTGCTCAGTTGCCCGGGGATGGATCTGGGGTAGAGCCAACCCCGGTTCCGTCGATACCGATGAGTATGTTGCGGTTTGGGTCCTTTGAGCCAGTGTCGGCCCCTCCCAGGCTTTGGAGCGACCGGGTGGATTCTAATGATAGCTTTGAGTGTATGCTACCGCCGTTGGAGCTTGATGCTGTGGTTGGTCCTGTGGTGGATGGCTTGTTAGGGACGCTCTCGGCGACGACCTTGGGAGGGGTTAGGGAGTTGGAGCCTCAGGTGGTTACCACCACCCCAGTGGTCTCGGGCCGGGAAACGACGTCAGGTTCGGAGGTTCGGCCTGGGGAGGGGAGTCCGGGGCAGGTGGCCTCGGCCTCTCCTTCTCTTATCCTGGCGCCGGAGACACCGGTGACGCCGACGATGGTCGGACGTGGGGGAGGCCGCATGGGTCAGGCGGACCCGGACCCTTCTCCTACGGTGGCGGCTACTGTGGCCGCTTCTCCGGTGCGGCTGGGGACGGGTCTGGGGTAGGTGGCCTCCACTCCTCCTCCTCCTTCGCCAGTTAGGGCATCGATGACCTCAGGTCACACAGTCCGGGCGGGAGGAGAGTTTGGGCCGGCGGCGCCCGTGCTTCCCTCCCTCGGCGTCATGTCTGTGGGGCGTGTGAGCCCTTCGTCGCCTCCTTCGGTATGTTTGGCTGACTCTTCAGCGCGCGGTTTTACACGGGAGGAGGTGATTTCGTTTGGTGGGATCCCCGATCCGGTCTCAGCAGGGCGTCGGATGAGTTCTCGTCTCCAGGACAACCCGGAGGTTGATGACATGCAGCTGAGGTGCGCTATGAGGGCGGCCAAGCTTCGTGATGCTGAGATTACTACTGGTATGTCCGTCAACATTTCCAATTCTTTATTGCATTTTCCAATGAGGAAATTATAAATAATGCAAACCAAATAGGAGTTTCGCTAGGGGCTAATGATAGTGAAATTTCAAAGTCGGTTAATGATCTTTTAGATTTGGAGGCGGAACGGGCATTAGAGACTATTTGTAATCTGGCTGCGGTAAAACCCATGAATGATGATGAGATTGAGGCGTTGGGGGTCCGAGTGCTTGATAATATGTGTGCGGATCTAGCACCATACGACCATGAGTGCGAGGCGGATGATGTTCCTCTAAACAATGCAGTAGATAGTGCCTCTGAGCCCGGTTATGAGGACCGGGTGGAAGAACCTAGTAAACCTAAGCGCAAGTGGAAACGGAAGATTTATCCCGATTCTGCGGTTCGTAGGAGTGCTAGGATTCGGACTGCCAAAAAATTTCATGATGAAGTATGAAAGGAATCTTTTGGAATAGCAGAGGTCTGAAAGACTTGGCTAAAAGAAGGTTCCTTGCTGAGGCATCCTTGGAGCATCAGTTAGATTTTGTTGCTCTCTCGGAAACTGGTTGTGAAAACTTTGCGCCTCAGTTTCTTGCCTCTCTGGTGGGAGGTGTTGAGTTCGATTGGCATTGCCTTCCTCCGAGAGGAAGATCGGGTGGGATCTTGCTTGGTGTGAGATGCGACTCGTTAGAAGTCCGAAGTGTAGTGATGGGAGACTTCACGGTTAAGTTTCGAGTCAGGTCTAAAGCCGATGGTTTCAACTGGGCTTTGGTGGCGGTATACGGTGCCGCACAGCCCGAGCTTAAACCGGAGTTTTTGGCGGACCTTGTTCGAATTTGTGGGTCTGAGCAGCTTCCAATTTTAGTTGGAGGTGACTTCAATATCATTAGGAGAAGAGAGGAGAAGAATAATGATAATTTTGACGGCAGGTGGTCGTTTATGTTTAATACTATTATTGAAAGCTTGGATCTGAGGGAGATCGAGCTTTCTGGTAGAAAGTTCACCTGGGCTAATGCTATGCCAAATCCGACATATGAAAAGCTTGATAGAGTTCTCGCGAGCGTTGAGTGGGAACAGAAGTACCCTCTTGTAATGGTACAAGCCCTCTCGCGTGGAATTTCCGATCACGCTCCATTGTTCGTGGACTCAGGGGAGCCGAGCCATGTTGGAAACAAAAATACCTTTTCTTTTGAGATGGCCTGGTTTGAACACGAAGGTTTCTTGGACCTGATTGCCAGGGAATGGGCTAAGGGTGCAGGAGGGAGGACTTCGGTCGAGCGTTGGCAGAATAAGATTAGGTATTTGAGAAGTTTCTTACGGGGGTGGGCTAAGCATCTTAGTGGAGTGTATAAGATTGAAAAGGACAGGCTCCTTTCTCTGATTCAGACCCTCGACTTAAAGGCTGAATCCACGGTTTTGCAGCCAGCAGAGCATCAGATTAAAATCGAGGCGGAGAAGAGGTTGAAAGAGCTTCTCCGCGAAGAAGAATTGAAGTGGGCATTGCGGGCTAAGGTCCGCAAAGTTGTCCAGGGGGACGCGAATACTCAATTCTTTCACCTGATTTCTAATGGTAAGCATAGAAAGAAGAGAATCTTTCAGCTTGAGCAAGATGAAGGAACTATTTTAGGACAGGACAACCTAAAAACTTATATAACCGAGTATTACAAGCAGTTATTTGGACCTCCGGAGGATAGTTGTGTGTCCCTCTATGAGTCTAGGATTGAGGATGTGCCTCAACTTTGGGCTACTGATAATGATATTTTGGTTGCCCCGTTCTCGGAGAAGGAGGTGTTTGAGGCTATTGCACAGATGAAGAACAATAAGGCTCCCGGACCGGATGGTTTCCCGGTTGAGTTCTACAAAAAGTGCTGGCACATTATTAAGGGGGATTTGTTACCTATGTTTCATGATCTGTTCTCTAGACAGCTTCATTTATTTCACTTGAATTTTGGAACAATCACATTGCTTCCTAAGAAAATGGATGCTGTGAGAATTGAGCAGTTCAGGCCGATCTGCCTTCTCAATGTTAGTTTCAAAATTTTCACCAAGGTCGGGACTAATAGGCTCACACAGATTGCGCATTCTGTGGTGCAACAGTCCCAAACTGCTTTCATGCCGGATAGAAACATCCTTGAAGGGGTGGTTGTCCTTCATGAAACGCTCCATGAAATCCATTCAAAAAAATTAGATGGAGTTATTTTTAAGGTGGATTCGAGAAAGCGTATGATAAAGTCAAATGGCCATTTCTCCAGCAGGCATTACGTATGAAAGGTTTCGATGAAGCCTGGCGCCACCAGGTTGAATCATTTACGCAAAAAGGAAGTGTTGGAATTAAGGTGAATGACGATATTGGTCACTACTTCCAGACACATAAAGGACTAAGACAAGGAGATCCGATGTACCCTATCCTGTTTAACATTGTGGTTGACATGTTAGCAATTATGATAGGAAGGGCTAAGGAGCATGGTCAAGTAGGTGGCTTGGTACCTCATCTTGTCGATGGAGGTGTGTCCATCCTTCAGTACGCTGATGATACGATCATCTTTATGGAGCATGATTTGGCCAAGGCGAGAAATATGAAGCCGGTGTTATGCCTTTTCGAACAATTGACCGGGCTCAAGATTAACTTTCACAAGAGTGAGTTGTTTTGCTTTGGTAGAGCCAAGGATGACCAAGAGGCTTATAGGCAATTGTTTGGGTGTGATTTGGGGGCGTTACCTTTTTCTTACCTAGGTATACCAATCCACCACCGTAAGCTCACGAATAGAGAATGGAAATGCATCGAAGACCGATTTGAAAAGAAACTGAGTTGCTGGAAGGGCAAGCTTATGTCATACGGAGGCTGATTGATTTTGATTAATTGAGTGCTCACGAGTATGCCTATGTTTCTCTTATCGTTCTTTGAAGTCCCAGTTGGATTCAGGAAAAGACTGGACTTTTATCGCTCGCGTTTCTTTTGGCAGGGTGATGAACTAAAAAGAAAATACCGGCTAGCTAAATGGGATGTCATCTGTAGACCGAAAGACCAAGAGGGTCTTGGTATCGAGAATCTCGAAGTTAAGAACAGATGCCTTCTTAGTAAGTGGCTGTGGAAGTTATCCCATGAGACTGAGGCCACGTGGGCACAAATACTTTGTAGCAAGTACCTTCAGACCAAAACTTTGTCCCAGGTGACAGTTAGGCCGACCGATTCGCCTTTTTGGAGAGGACTGATGAAAGTCAAACAATCCTTGTTTAATAGGACAAAGTTTATTATTGGCAACGGTGCTAGTACACGTTTCTGGGAGGATACTTGGCTCAGAGAGACACCCTTAGCCATTCAATACCCGTCTTTATATCGGATTGTTCAACGTCGTGAGGTGTTCGTTGCAACGATATTTCAATCTATCCCCCTTAATATTCAATTTAGACGGTCGCTAGCGGGCAATCGTTGGGAAGAATGGCTCCATCTAGTTAGGAGACTGATGGAGGTTCAGCTTTTCCAACAACCCGATGAATTATGCTGGAAGCTTACTAGGTCTGGAGTATTCACAGTTAAATCAATGTATATTGATGTTATCAACTCGAGTTTCACTCCTACCTCTAAGCACGTTTGGGATGTCAAAGTACCTTTGAAAATAAAAGTGTTTATATGGTTTGTCCATAAACAAGTTATATTAACCAAGGACAATCTGACAAAGCGTAATTGGACAGGATCTACTATAGGTGTAGTTTCTGTGAGCAGGATGAGACGATTAAGCAGCTTTTTCTTGATTGCCCGCTAGCCAAAGTTCTTTGGTGGTCAGTTCACATTGCTTTTAATATTATGCCACCGCATACTGTTAACACGTTATTTGGGGCGTGGCTTAATGGGATTGAGCCCGACTTAGCGAGACATATTCGTGTGGGAGTATGCGCTTTGCTGTGGAATATATGGAATTGCAGAAATGATTTGGTTTTTAACAGAACATCATGCATTCATTTTTTACAGGTTATCTTCCGAGCCACGGCATTGATCCGTTCGTGGTCGCTACTCACTCCGATGGAGGCCAGGGAGCATTTGGTTATTGGATCTATCCGTTGGAAGATGGTAGCGCGGGATATCTTCAACCGGTTTGGATGGCGGTCATGTAATAGGATAGGCAATTAGTTTACCTATCTGTCTTTAGCCAGCCGGTTGTGGCGTCCCTTATCTGGCTAGTTTGTCGTTCTAGCCTTTATGGTTCTGAGTGAGCCTTTTTTTTTTTACAATTCGAGTCTTTTAAGACTTTATTGAAACCTATTTATTTATTTTAATAAGATGGCCGTATGCATCATTCTGATGCAGAGGCTGGGGTGAACCCCCTTTTCAAAAGAAATATATTTTGCAATGCAGAACATCCCAAAATTATGGAAGGCAAAACAAAGAAGGCCAATGAAAAAAACAACAACCTCCGACCTACGAATAGAGTAGCAAGCAATCTATTCGTCAATTAACAATCAAACAAATAAACGGTAGAAACGTAGAACGGTGTAGCAAGGCGCGCTCGTATGCTTCTAGTCTTTTTTTATGGCCAACAACTTCGGACACGAAGATGTTCCTCCTGCTGCGCGTGCACTCTGCAATCTCGGTTCGTATCGTATGTCGCGGTGATCAGGCCGTGAATAGTGGTATCAGTCGGTGGCACAACACCGCTGCCGATATATCGACAACTCGTCTCTGCACTCACCTAACGGTGCGCCACCGCTGTTGCTGTTCCGTGCACTAGTTCTGCACACCCTAACTGTAGCCCGGCTACCGAGAGCTTGTGTACCTGCGACTTACCTTCTTCGTTCGGAATTACTTGTCGCAAAAATGAATATATCTAGACGTATTTTAGTTTTAGATATATCCATTTTCAAGACAAGTAATTTAAAACGAAAGGAGTAGATCCGTGTGCTACGCGCGCTGCACCTGCACACAATATGCAATGTACTAAAACCTCTACTCGGCTATATGCCCTTGTGTTACACTTCACATAAGGTTTTACCTTAATCTCAGGACCATGTTTTCTGCTACTTGGATCACAACAAGTTTTTTTTTTCTGGCAACGATTGTACTGCCTCTGTTCTAAAATGAGTGCGTTGATTTAGTACAACTTTGTACGACGGAGTACTTGTTTTGACAGTACTGCGTCAACCTATGATTTTTTTTCGATAAAGGACATTTTTATCAACTCAAAATGTAGCAACAAATAATACAAAACATGATAAGCAACACCTGATCCTTGCACAACTAAGACACACACAACCAAAAACCAACAATCTCACAAAAGAAAAAGAAAAAAGACACATTGGCAGCAGTAAAGTTATATAGAACCGACACCACGCCTATGTCAAAGAAGACGATGGACCGATCTCATAACATCAACCTACGAGATAAACTCGGCACCACTAACATGTAGACACTCGTTAGGCCCCCACTTCAGCCCTGCACTAGGATCGTTGTGGTGAAAACCCTCTCTCTCTCTGGAGCCCTGTATGGCGAAAACTTCCGACCGAGATAGACCCAAAAATAATCCCCAGTTGATAAAGGGTTGTGTGACAGAATGTTTCTTGATAGCTGAACAAAATACCAAGACTTGAACAAGAAACATTCATTTCCGGACGGGGGGCAAAGAAGAGCCCACACTGAAAATAGCCCTCCGGTTGCCATCCCTAGATAGCCCAACATATTATCTCTTGATGGACCCTGTAGAACAATATATATATATTCAAATTGCTGTCAAAGAAGCACCAAAAAACCCTACAGGAGATCTACTGATGTGGTAGTATCCTGCAAACCACATCAGCCAAACAAGCAAAAGCAGCAGTGCGCAACGTTGAGACATCAGTGGGAGTAGATATATTGAGCACAGTCGAAATGTTTCCTCTGTCGCCGTCATCGGCAAGCCCATGGCCTGCCCCTGCAGCCATCTTATCATCTCCCCCGATCTCCCAATTCTGTCACTTTGTGCAATCCCTCTCTCCCAATTCTGCCACTTTCTGCTCTCTCTATCACACACGTACACATTCTCTCTCTAGATGGATGGTGAGGAATGGGGACGCTTGGGCTCATCGACCATCCACCATTTCGTCCAGGATAATGCACGCCGCACACACGTACGGTGTACTTGCTAAAACGTATGTGTGCACGAGATCAGGGCACGGATGGGTCGAGACAAAGGGCCGTGCAAAGTGCAAGCGTACCTCACCTCTCGGTTTCACTGCCTCTTGCCGTATATTTTCCCTCTTCACTCGCCCTCGTAGGATACGCGCGATGCTGACAACTCACAATATATGTAGAAAAAAAAAGGTTAGTATTATGGATATAAGTCTGGAGAGTGGAGACCGTGTCGGTGCCTGAACCAGAGGTGGTGTTGATAAAGAAGAACGCTCGAAGATTAATCGTTTCAGGGCTGGGCTTTGCTTAGCCAGTTACTTCTCTTTCTCTGATGCAGCCAATTCGTCGCTTGACAACGATTTCGTTTTTTTGGGATGCTTAGCAGCTAGCAGCCTGGCAGGTGTTCTCATTGTTGTTTCATTATGGTGTGATATCTTTTTGCAGTGTGGAAATATCAGAACATCTGTTTGTTAAGGGCTTGTCTCTGTTCCAGAGTGCATGTGATTGGAATTGGCAACATCGGTTACATTCTAGTACATGTTTCCTAAATAAAATGCCTACACATTTCAGACTTTCAACATGGTACCAGACATCGGTCCTTGCAAGGGCATTTAGTTTAACCTGAGCCATGCAAACTGGTTGAGCAAACTAGTCTGAACAATGAACCAGAAAAGGAAGAGGACGCACGCAAAAACCGCAGAGCTAAGAGCAAGAACTACAGGAGGGAAAATATCATGAACAAGCAGATGCAGATGCTATGCTCATGCATGGCAGGTGAACATATTCCAGAGTCGAAGTTGAAGGCAAAAATGCCGGTGCAAAAGACTTGAAGTTGGAGGTCACTACTTTTAATGGTAAATATTCATTTATACAGAATGTTAGTGTGATTTGTATTACTGAGCCAAGAGCAATTTTTGATGATTTATCATCTAGTCCCTCCATTCACTATTGTAAGATGTTCCAACCTTTTTTGATTCGTATGTTCATAGATGTATTTTAGTGTGTTTGTTCACTCATTCCAACCTGTATGTAGCTCATATTAAAATATCCAAAACATCTTATATTTATGAAGAAAGGGAGTACTATTCTTTGCCAATGTGCTTTTTACATGGTCAAGCAACCACATAATTGTTAATCCCTCCGTCCCATAGTGTAGGACGTTTTTTTACACTAATGTAGTGTCAAAAAATGTCTTACATTATGAGACAGAGGGAGTATGTATTTATTCTTTTGGAGGAACCTTATGTATTTATTCTTATGATAACTTAAATGTATGTTTGTGATAACTAGGTTTAAAAGAGCATAAGATGCTATATCATATATTGTTAAAGCAAGGGCAGTACAAATGTAGGTTGAATATAATTAAACTGATTTGTAAACAACCCGCACTCGCACAGCACCACTATTTTCACTCACAACACCAATCTTCTTATATTTGCCGGTTATCATGATCACTTTGGAATACTTCCTGCGTGCAGGCAATCTCTATATGGTGTAAGTTCTTTACGCAAGCACTTTTACAATGATACTATTATTTTAAACATGGGTTAACAGGTGGGGCCCACCAGGATAATTGAAAAGAAAGTTTTCACACCATCAAGGAGAGCAAAACGTAAAGGCTATGTATGGTCTTTTATATAGTTCCTATATAAACAAGGATGTACTTCCTCCGTCCCATAATATAAGATCATTTTTGACACTACACTAGTGTAAAAACCGCCCTAATATTATGGGACGGAGGGAGTAGAATTTTCTTCCTGCCAACTCTCAAAATTCTGAAGTCCATGTTCAAATATATACAAAAGTATGCCTACAACAACCCCTCAAAAAAAATATGCCTACAACAACAATTAAACCCCAAAGAAAGAAGCGACAGGCGCGGCAATATGGGGATTTCTTACCCCTTGCTGGCGAGTTGTCTCCGTATGAGAGTTGTTTGTTAGCTACGGATGCAAACGCGGAGGAGGCTTGTAGGATCGAATGCTCATGAGCAACCACCGTGTTTCTCAAGAGAAGAGCATCTTCAGTTCTTCTAGACGTGCTGTGCGGAATTCCTGGTCCGTCAACGCTCCGGAAATCATTCGCTGCTTACGAGCCTGCACAGCTTCCATTCTTTCCTCAACAGTACCCTGTGCCATGACAGAAAAATCAGTAACAGTTTGAATGATCAACGATTTCATGCTATGCTGCCAACTGGCTTCGTATTCCCAATAAGCCTTGTACCTTGACAATGAATCTTTTGATAGAAACACTCTTCATTTGACCAATTCGATGGATGCGCATGACAGCTTGTTCTTCAACAGCAGGATTCCACCAAGGGTCCTAAAGGAAAAAAGGACATATTCAGATGGCACAAAAGGAAATAGGGCAAAAATACCTAGATTAGCAAGTCACTGCAGCACAAAAATAACAGTAATGAGGGTCACACCCAGGCTATGTGCAAACCCATATAATTAAGGAGATTCACAACCTGACTGCTGAGAAGTATAATTGACATATTTCTACCTATGCTAACTAAGTAAAAAGTAGTTCAATGTAAGTACACTATCCCAACCACCAGGAGTGTTCAGTCGTGACCATCCATTGATCGAGGGTAAGCTTGGTCATATCAGCACTTACAAAGTCATTCATCTCTCTTATACATAAAGGTTTCGAATGCAGTTAAGGAAATCTAGACTAATATAACTACTGAACTACATAAAGAGACCTAGACCTGAATTAATACTCCTTGACATTAGTGACTGTGTATCCTAACATCTACGAATCTGTACCGAGTCTCAATAAAAAAGTGACGCCATTTTTCCAGAGCAGTGGCTAAGGTGGAAAACAGAAAAAGGAATTGATTGGCAAGCTTCAATGGTATTATTATTTGCTTCCTTATTTGTTTGAAGTGCACATTCCGCATTAACCTCGTAAGTCACTGATAGCCTATGACCCACTAAGAGGCAACAGTACTAGAAAATGGATCACACAGAATTAACACTCCATATTAATGTGATTGCTCCACAAAATATTCCCATACTCATTAATCATAAATGGCAGCCTTTCATTCAAGATTCATCAATTTCTACAAAAAAAAGGCATTCCAAAGGAGAACACTTAACAAATATCAACAGTGAGGATAGGTGTCCAAAAAATAGAGACGATTAGAGCCTGAAGGAAATCCAAAGATTTAACCTCCCAGTGAACTAGTGAAGGTCTGAAGGATGCCATAGAAAACTACTGAACAAAGCCATCTAGTGAAATATTTTCATCTATAAACCTAAGACACAATTTTGATGAAATATACCATGACAAACGCGTTAGAGGCAGCGGTGAGGTTTATTCCAACACCACCAGCCTTCAGAGACATAAGTAAAACCTGCATAAATCAAATGCACAATGCCTTAACATTTTCTGTTGATATAACAGGCATTTCAATTCATGGAGATAAACTTAAATAAAAAGGAGTGAGATAAAGAAACAAAAAAAAACCATACCAGAATTCGTTTGTCCTCAGAAAACTCACGGATTACTTTCTCTCTCTGCTGAAGATTTAAGGTCCCATCCAGTCTGGTAAATGAAATGCCATGCCTGCCATGAAAAAACTCAAAGATAATTAATGAATAAATCGTACAAAGAAAAGGAAATTAATAAACTGCCCAAATCTTGAACACATTAACCAATGAATTCTTCCAAAGGACTATAGCTGAGTACTCCACAACTGCATGCAGTACTGTAATGCAGACCAGGAAGGAAAATTTAAAAACATGCCATACAACTGCTGCCTATGATTGGTTAGTTCGGGCAAATCTCTGACACTTTCCTGTACTTGGTTGAAACCGCTCACCAGCCCAACAATTTGTAATCCAAATTACAACATCTAAGGGCCAAATTCCATAGCTCTGTACATTGTGCACTAACAGCACAGAAGCAGAGTATTTTGTACAAAAAATGGTTATAGTTCATACTAAGATGAGTCTTTAAAGCGGGAAAGTGCAATGTGCATAACTACAGCGAAACTAGGTTGTCAAGCCCAGATAGATAATTGAAATAAGATCTTTAAATAATATACATCAGCAGACAAACGCCATGCTGTTGGCCTGCACAAACTTCATAATCTCCAAGTAAAGTACTCCCTCCGTCCGAAAATAATTGTCATCAAAATGAACAAAAAGGGATGTATCTACAACTAAAATACATCTAGATGGTGTCGCTCGTAGGGCGACACCGGGGCGCCCCAACCCTAGCCGCCACAGATCCCCACCACCACAACCTCACCGCCGCCGCCGGCGACGGCTGCCGGCGGCGGCGAAGGCGGCTCCTCAAAGCAGGTGGCGCATCTCCCGTCCAAATCGAAGTCCGTTCGCGTGTGCTTCTGCGCCCCTCCACCCCATCTCCGCCTTCGCTCGTGGTGGCCGTCAGGTGGCCTCCCGCCAACGGCCGCTCGGTCTGCGGGCACTCAGCTACCTGCACGGCCCACATACCTCCCCCTCGCTGCTTCGAGCCTCGGTGCCGCCGTCGGGCCTACTCCCCGCGCTCAGATCGAGTCGCTCGCCACGGCCGCGTCATCACCTGGATCTGCCCATCCCTTCGTCCACGACCACAACCCTTGCGCCCTCCTCCACCACCTGCTTCCCCGACTTCCGCTTCGCTCCATGGGGAGCACCGACGGCGCCGCTCTGCGTGGAGCTCCGCGGATCTGCATCTTCCGGGCGCGGCCGGGCCTCCATCGGCTGTGCGCTGGACCTGTTCCGCGCCGGGGTGGCCCTTGGCTGGTCACCTGGCTCCTGTGCGGCATGCTCTTGCATGCCCAGATGCGCCATCGCCAGGTTCCAGATTCTCTAATCCAAAAATGCATCCACCCCTCCCATCCATTGGCTCTGTTGCGTGATGGATTTGGTGTGGTGTCTGCGCAAGACCTTGGTCTGCTCTGTCTCCAGGAGAAATCCTTTTGCTAGCTCCTTGCTAGCGGCAGCAACGGCGACGCATTCTCAGCGCCGCTTCCCTTCTTGGAGGCGCTGCTGTGGAGCCCCAGTGCAGCTATGGGTTCGGGCGAAAGCCCTGCGATGATGGCGCCTGTGGGCGTCATTCAACCTTCCTGAAGGCGTCGCGCAAGAATCCATCCGTCAATCCGCTCATCCCCGCCCTGTCCATCCCGTACTGCCGTCGACATTGCATCTTCATCACACCCTTCGCCATGATCCATTTGCCCCTGCCCAATGTCTGGTGGGTCGTCCATATTGCTCTACATGCTCAAGTCCCCCATGGCTGCCGTTGTGGTGCGGCGAGCTTCATGCTCATGACTCCGTGACATCCCGCCTCCAACCCATCTGACCCCTGCCCTTCGGTGGTGCGTCGTCCTGTTGTCATGCCTGCTCAAGACCCTCCAATGGCTGCCGTTGTGTTGCTTCCTCGTCGAGCCCTTCGCCACCATCCATCCGCCTTTGACCATCTTCTTGTGCGTCATCCATGCTGTTGTGTTTTTCTTCATGTGTTTTCTCTTCGGTTGTCCTTCGTGTGGTCTCCGTCCTGTTGCTATGCATGCTCAAGACCCTCCCATGGTTGCCGTTGTGCTGCGGCGAGCCTCAGGCTCTTGGTGTTGTCTCGGTTCACTTTTGCTCAATGACGACGCAATGATGCCTCACCAACCTGCTAATCGTCTCGACCGCCCGTGGCGGATTTCCCAGTCAAGGTTTGGCACTCGTTGATTATGGATGATCCTCTGTTGTGCCGTGGGGCTCGATACGCACGCCGGTGTGGTGCGTTAGGTTGTTTGCAGAGTCTTGGTATTGTGATCCCTCAACGGCACCCCACATCTACTTGTGTCTCTCGTGGTGTTGGTCTTTCTGCCTGCTAGCTAGGTCACGCCTTCTCCTGGGCGTCAATTTTTTCCTTCTGTAACCTTGTTACATGTACGGTTTTTGGCCCGGTTTCCCTCATAAACGGGGTCAACTTGTTTAGGTTTTCGATCCGGTTTTCCTTATAAACTGGATCAGCCAAAGCCTAAGGGGCGACTCTTGGCTTTGGCAGCTTTTTGAGCAATATATTCAGGTGGGGATCCTCTCCCCCCCCCCCCCCCCCCCGTGACCGTTCAAAAAAAAACATCTAGATACATTCCCTTTTATTCATTTTGATGACAAGTATTTCCGGACGGAGGGAGTAGTAAACAATAACACCAAGCCAATTCCTTACGAGTTATGACTGAATATTTCCTTTTTTTAACATGCAAAAGGTATGTGTATCTTTTTGTGTTAAAAATATGAAAAGTTCAAGTACAAGAAAAATTGAGAAAAAAAACTTACCTGGAAAGTGGAATTTCCAGGAGATCTAGAAATGCAGTCCACTGACTAAACACGATACTCTTGGCGCCTGAACTGCGAAGAGATTCTAATTCCTGTAGAAGAAAAGATATCTTCGAAGATTCAACCCAGTTCTTCTCAACATCAACTTGGAAGCGACTGTTAGTTGGAGCAGTAATAAGATCTTGCTTGGTCATCGACTTTCTGTAACAGTAAAATCAAATTGATAAGAATGACAAATAGGAAGCATGTATGTACAGGAAAATAAAACATGTTGGAGAGACAAATGAAGAGTCAACAATAGAGTACCTACAAACAGGACAAAGACCTGCTGCTGGACTCTGCCAACTAGATAAAATACACTCTCGGCATAATCGATGAGCACAGGGAGTTAATACAGCATCCTCAAAGGCTTCCAGGCAAATAGGGCATTCCCCCTCACCTTTCTGCAGTTCTTGGACAACCTCTTCAATGTAAGCCTTAGAGGGAAGGGAAGAAGAATCCCCATTAACATTACTATTACCACCATGCAGGAAACGCTTTGCAAGCTTATTGAGGTCTGCAAACTCCTGTGTATCTCCACGACTGATAAAAATAAAGCTCGGTCATGAAAAAGGACCAATGGTAAATAAATAAAATGAGAATGCATATGCTGAATGTTAGATGAAACTATTGCTCTGCACGTGGGACCTGATGGGTCCTAATTTGTCAGGCCAAACTAGAAAAATTAATAACAGGGTTATGGTTTCAAAACTAACCTCATAACAAGAAATGGATGGTCACAACATTGCCTAAGGCGCAAAAGCAACTCCAGAATTGAAGCATAATTGTGCAGGACCTTCCCTTGCTCCACAAACTGATCAAATTTCACCTATAAAAACAGCGCATTGTATCAGTTTGTCCGTCTGCGCAAACATGTTTCTTGATCAAATTTTACCAGCATAAGCTGTGAATTTGCCTCACTGCATGTGCATGATCCTTCTTAAACTGACAGCACACTACCTTAGATCGTCGAAACAGAGCTTCATAGAAGTCCTTCTCAGACTCTGATAGATCACAATATTTCACTTCAATATTCGCCGGGGGTAGAGTAAGGATTGGTCTGCAAGAAAATAAGGGTGTAAGTTAATGCGCCTTAGAATGCTCCATACCAAAATTTGAGTGTACCTGCCCTCCTTGTCTGTGCTATGTTTAGTTCTCCTCAACATTACTGGCTTTAAAATGGTCTGCACTAGCTTTAAGCCTCTTTCGTCACCTTCTTCAAATGGTTTTTGTACAAGTTTATTCCACCTAAATAACATAGGGGAAACAAAAGTTAGCATAGAGGATAGCAATAACCTTTTGAATTTGTTGCACCGCAAGGTAATATAGTAAACTCTGATACATCATGGTTTCACATATTTTATTTCCATATAAATATAGGAGACCCAGATGAGCGGAACGATAGTGAAGTGCATAGCCATGTTTCTACCTCCAGTCCTACATCCTAAATAGAGGTCAATTTTGATATTTATGCAGTTAAACTGCTAAAGCTATGACCGGTAATATGCACAAAATTATTTCGATCTGTCAACATGGGAATGACATTCTGATTATTTTTTCATCGCAAGTACTTCCATAGCTTCCTGGAAAAAAAGATTAATTGTGTCTGTATCAACATATTCTTAACTATTCTTAAATAAGATGTTATGAGAGGAAGAAATGGATAAAACACACATTTGGCAGTGTGTCCTGTTTTATTTTTAGAAAGACAGAATCAACAATTGAAACAACAGAAAAAAGAGAGTGGAGGCGGTAACAAATATAAATACTGTGGCGTTGCATCTTGCAGAGATATCATTCTCACAACTAAACTTGGATGAAGACATTATGAAACAAATTAATCATGTAGACAACATATAAATTGATGTGATGTGATTAACAGGGAACCTGAACTGTAAAAATGACAGAAGCCTTTATTTCCATTCTGCAACAGTCCAATCAACTTTTCCATTCTACAACAGTCCAATCAACTTCTATTTGGTCACATGATTTTCAGTTTTGTATGGTTTCTAAAATGGTACTCCCTCTGTAAACAAATATAAGACATTTTAGATCAGTAGTGATCTAAAACGTCTTATATTTGTTTACAGAGGGAGTAGTAAATTTTACCAGATCTGCACAGGTATACCAAATAGAACAAAGACTGGCAAATGAAAGCAAATTGATAATAAAACTTACAGGGCCCAGTTTCTCCATGGTTCAACCTTCAGAAACCTAAAAAGGCTGTATAGATCCTCCAAGTTGTTCTGCAGTTAAAGTAGATCACATAAAACTAAAAGCATAACCGTATAAATCCATGCAGGAAACTAGGGATGGAGACCTTAAAAATTTATCTCGCCAAACATACTTTTTTAGCAGGGCCAGCATGTTCGATTCAATGAGTAATAACAATGTACCATTAGATCTTCACCTAAGCAGCTAAGCTCACCTGAATTGGTGTACCAGTAAGACACCAGCGCCGATCAGCAGTAAGAGCAGCAGCAGCTTGGGATATTAAACTTTTAGATGACTTTATCATGTGCGCCTCATCAAGCACAACTCTAAACCAGTGAACAGAGTAGAGGCCGCCATTTTCTGTAGAACTCTAGAAGCAGGTATCCGTAGTTCAGTCAAGAATAGATTGCACAATGAGACAAAAGATAAAACAACAATAAAGATGAGCTGGCGGCAGTAAATATCTCTCATTTGCATGTCAATTTAATCCGTGTGGTTTGCACATTATTCATAACCAATTCTTCTACCAAGCCACATTAAACATTAACAACGCAAAGCCATAACAACTAAACAATATGCACTCGATCATGTGTTTCCTCAAACAAGCACATAAGTGCACGTCATTTTGTACTAGAGAAACATCCACGTGATGCCAGTCTTACAGCTCAAAACCAAGGCAAAAGACAAAAAAGAAACAAAACAAAACCAAGATGAGAACCAAAACTGTACAGTTACCCACTTACCCTACAGTCAGTGTCCACAGCAGGAACTTAGGAGAGGCAATATTAGTCAGTGTTCATGTATTATTTACAAAACAGGACATGTGTGATAAATACTAAATAGCAATAGATGCCGAGTTCCAGCAAGGAGCCACAATGGGACAATTATTCAAGCAAGCAGTCTACCACATGGACGGGCTCCATCTTGCAATTCACAACGAATAGCAGTAGTAATGCGCTGAAAGACACAAGTATCCTACAAGTTATCAGAGTCACCTCGGTTGAAAATTCTGATGCCATGACTCCATAGGTGGTCAGGACAATATCATTCTGACCAATAAAGCTTGCTTCCTTTGGTCTGCTTTGGCCATAATGAACATATATATTCAAAGAATCAGGTTTTGTATGAGCTTCAATCTCTGCCTGTAATTCAGATATCAGTTTACAGTATTAAAAACATTAGTACTAGCATTGCATCTAAAAATGAACTAACAAAACAAATATAATATGCTAACACTGCTTATCTTTCAAGTTTTCACAAAAAAAATCTGCATAATTGAAACAGATAGTACAACATAGAAAATAGTATGTGGTGCCACTGTTACAAATATACCTTCCACTGACTCAGTAGTGTCATCGGGCAGATAACTAGATTTCCACCTCCAATCAGTGGGGCCTTAGGTTTCCTGAGCTTGCTAAAAGAAAAAGGGCTAGCTAGATTCTTCACGGAATCAAGGGACTGAATAGGAGTTTCACCCAGCCCACTAGCTTCTCCAGAGATCTGAGTACTATGCTGAGTTGTGACGCGCCCTTTGCTAGAATCAGAAAGAAGAAGACTTATCGTCATGATAGTCTTCCCTAGTCCCATTGCATCTGCCAGAATCTGCAATATACTAAATCAGTTAATAAAATTATCACAAATTAAAAGCACAATTAGGATTTTCGACAGGCATGGCAAGGATATATCAGTAAAGTATTTTATATAACCCTTACCCCTCCTCTAGAAAGCTGTAATGTACTAGGAAATTCAGTGGTGGCATCCCCGGAAAATACATTCAAGTACAGAACAAATTCCCTCCTGAAATAAATGAGTAGGATTACAAATGCTGATTAAATTTGGAACAATCGTAATAAAATGAAATAGAAGATGCAAATATAAGCCAGACATACTTGTCATCAAGCTTATATGCCTCCCAACAAGGGTGAAGGGTTGTAGCTGCATCCTGGGAGCAACTGCCTTTCTCAAGCTGCAGCATCCAATGAAGGGCCTGCTTCTGATAAGGGCGCAGATCACACTGCAGAGCCTCAGGTGGATCCCTCTCCTTTATAAGGGATAAAAGGGAGCATTACTGAAGTCAGGACAGACCAACTTATGTCTGAAAATGACAAAACTAAGATTGTTGAATTACCTCCAATGCAGAACTGTCTGAGATTCCAATTATATCATCCAAATCCGAATCTGAAACAGTTCCTTCAGCATGATCATCTTCATTTCCGCTAGAAGATAATTTCAATTTCTCAGATGTCAACTTTGCGACTGGCTCTCCGTTACTGCTCTGTTCAGGCAGATGTGAGCCCAATATATTATGACAACAGTAGTGTAAAGTATGAGCCAATAATAGTTTACCTTTCTTTCAATTGGTCGCTTTCTGGAATAGAGATCTTCTGGAGTAAATGCTGCCTGTTGTTTATTTACATATAAGCAAATGAAAACAGAACTAGAGCATGTGATTCTGGGGCAGAACACATAAGTAAGACAATTGCCCAATTTGCATCCTTATCTCTCCAATTATGTACTACATGGTCTCTTTCATACTTCTCAGTTCTACTTTATTGTTCATCATCCATTGATGATATTTTTATCAAAGCAAGAGCCGGTAGGTGCTAATGATGACATTTTACAATACTTTTTCTGCTAGAATGAACAAGAGATCACACCATCTTGCAAACAATCATACCAGCATGCACGGCATTTATTGTAATCATGATCTTGTGAATAACTTTTTCATCTTTTATCAGTACATACTTTAGGGACGCAACAAACTGAAGACCGCTCACCTTCATAAAAGGGGTAATCCCGATGACTTTGAAAAGTGCGGGGAGTGGATGGAATGTGGAGTCCTCCGTAGCAGCACGCGTTGCCTTGGGCGGTGACTGCTTTTGGTCACGGAACATGGAGCTGTTGATGTATATACTGCAAAATGCACAAGCACACTAAACGCAATGTACATGAAACAGCATAAATGGGTGCCGTAGAGAGTTCCTTATCGACGAAAATTCAGATACCTAGCAGACAAGAGAACGGTGTCCATGATGCTAAGAACCTCAGGAGCGGATTTGCACAGGGCCTCGACTTTGACCTTCCCCTCCTTGAGAAGGGGCAGCAGACACCGCGCCCACTCGTTGGGGATGCGGCCGACCTAGAAACAAGAAAGCGTTACACCACCATACATTGGGGTGCATCAGAGAGTTGGGGGAAGCATTAGTGATGCAGTAATGTACCTCCCCGTGGGTCGGGGTTGAGAAGCGCATGATCTCCGAGGTGCAGGAAGCGAGGGCAAAGCGACCAGGACGGCCCTTGCCCGAGGCGGCCGCGGTCGCGGAGTTGGGGAACGAGAAGGTGACCGGTTCCCCGGCGGCGATGCGCCTGCCCTTGCAGGTGGACAGGCCGGCCATCTCGGCGCTCCCCACCAGCCACCAGTGCTCGCCGCCGCCGGTGGGCGCGGGGTTGGACTTGGGCCTAGGTTTCCCGGCCGCCGCCGCCGCCGCCGGCTTCGGTTGCGCGGGGGTTTTGGGCTGCGGGATCGATTTGCTGGAGGGTTTGGTGGGTTGGACCGGCGGGGGCTGGGGCGGGGGCGACGGCGACGGCGACGGCGACGGCGGCAGGTTGTGGTGGAGGTCGAGGAGGATGTTGATGGTCTTGGTGGGGTCGTCGCCGGCCATGTGGAGCGCGCGGATGATGTCCATCTCCGGCGTCTCCTCGCCGAGCACCGCGCGCACCGCCGCCACTTGCTCCGCCCTCTCGCCCTTCTTCGCCATCGGCCTCGCACCTCCGATTTGCTCGCGAAATTTTCCCGCGAACGAGGCCCGCTTGGCGCCGCCTATACAGCTTCAGCGGGAAGGGGAGCCAAATTGCCGCCTTGGCCGACCCTTTTCCCCTTTGCGCTCACTGATGAGTACGGCCCTGGCTCCGCGCTTGTCAGCCTCCCTGACATACCGGGGCCACCAGCCAGCTCCCACGACAGGAGGACTCGGTGACCAGTGCCAACGCGCGTCCCAGGCGCATGGGCCGCGCCAACTCCCGCTACCGTGGGCCGGAATGGGTCAACGCTATCCCACACTAGGGGCTCGACTACTTAGGGTGTTGCCTTGATTAACTCAAGCAGTTAGAGCAATTCTAGCAGACCCCACAAAACGCGTTTGCAGTTCACACAAAACAGATTTTGCGGGCCGGCGCGGGCTGACACAGATGCAGACCCTTCAAACGAATTCGTAAAAAAGTATATTCGTGGAATATGTTTTTTTACGGGTCGGCTATGCGGGTTCTGCTCTTTGCGCCGCTGCATCCCCGCAAATCATCAGCCCGCAAATCTCAAATCCAACATAATTCAACAATGAAAACAAACTGAATTATTCAAATCAAACATAAAACAATAACTATCCGCATTACAAATAATTATTCAAATCACCGTAGCAAACTTAAAATAATGCAATACAAAACTTGTCATGAATACAAATACAAATGAATACAAAAATTAGTCACTGTCCAGCCCTTTGCCAATTGTGCTCAATGAGATCTTTCTGAAGTTGAAAGTGTGTGTCTGCATTTTCAATCTCCTTGTATGTCTGAAGAAAAGCTCTAATGCGGTTTGGGTCTCTAGCTGGTTTGACACGGCTACCCACATTATCGTAAAAGAATTCTAAGTCCATTCCTCTCTTATCTTCAAGAATCATATTGTGCAGGATAACACAGCAAGTCATGATGTTCTTCAGGGTTTTCTTATCCCAAAAACGAGCAGGACCTCGGACAATAGCAAACCTAGATTGTAAAACACCGAATGCTCTTTCAATGTCTTTTCGGGCTGCCTCTTGCACCCTTGCAATTCACATTGTTTTTTTTTGTTTTGGGTTCTTTGATACTCTTGACAAATGTGCGCCAAGGAGGATATATACCATCTGCAAGATAGTACCACCTCTTTGTGTATTCATGCCCATTGATAGTGTAGTTGTAAGCAGGAGCATCACCACTAGCAAGCCTAGCAAATAAATGAGAGCGTTGCAACACATTGATATCATTGAGTGTGCCGGGCATAGCAAAAAAGCAATGCCAAATCCATAAATCCTCGGATGCTACGGCCTCTAGCACAACTGTTGCATCACGAGACTTGCCACAATACATTCCTTGCCAAGCCTTGGGGCAATTTTTCCAATTCCAATGCATACAATCAATGCTACCTAGCATCCCAGGCCAACCTCTCCTCTCATTAGCTGCCATCAATTTCTTTGTGTCATCTTCATTTGGTGCCCGAAGATACTCGGGACCAAAGACACGGACGATCACTTTCGCAAATCTACGCACAGACTCAATTGTGCTATATTCATCAATGCGAAGATACTCATCGGCATAGTCAGCCGGGACGCCATATGCAATCACCCGCATAGCTGCGGAGATTTTTTGATATGCACTAAATCCCTTTAAGCCCGCGACATTCCTTCTCTAAGTGAAATACCGACAATTTGCCTCGCAAGCTTCAACAATTTTCACAAAAAGGGATCGGCGCATTCCGTACCTTTTGCGGAAGAGGTGTGCAGGATATGTAGGATTCTCCGAAAAATAATCTTGCATCAACATCTCATTTCCAAGATGGCGATTCCGCAGAATGCACAGACGCCCGATAGTAGATCCTCGCCTCCTCTTTCGGTACTCGTCTTCATGCTCCTTCGCGGCAAGCGCCATGACCAATGTTTGCTGCCGAAAGGTCGCAAGCATGGTCTCCACATCCGAGTCGTCCGAATCGGATAGCAAGAACTTCTCGCACAGGGTCAACTCCATCTACATGCACGCCGGCACGTCAATCTACTTCATAGCTCACGAAAATCATAAAAAGGGGACTAACCGATGGCGAGTGATCCCGGGCGGTGACGAGGGTGGTGCACTTGGCGGTGGTCGATCCCAGCGGCGGCGGCGGCGGCTGGGGGGCGGCTCTTCTCGCCGGATCCGGAGGGGCGGTGCAGCGGCTCGGCACGGGAGGGTGTGGGGTGGCCCCGCGAAGCGATTCCACCCGCAGATATGGCCGGAATCGCCGGCGGCGGGCGGGCGGAAGCAAGGGTGGGCGGCGGCGGAAGGAAGGGGGAAAAGAGCGCGGGCTGAAATGTCCCTCCCGCCAACTGCTTCTCTGTGATGCAGGGCACCGCAGCCGCGAGGGGGAAACCCGCGTTTTCCTGGGCTGGGGCCGGAAATTTGCCGCACCCCCTAAAATTTTTTGCGGGCCGGGGCGGGATGCGGGGTCTGGTCGGGCAGGCTTTCCGGCCCGCACCCGCATTTTGGCGGTTATTTTGAGGGTCAGGGGCGGATGCGGGATCTGCTAGAGTTGCTCTTAGCGCTGCACCTAGCAGGTGGTGCGTAGTCCCCTCTCGTTAGGGTTTCACGTCCTCTCGGCGGCGATCATCGCCGCATGTAGAGATCTCTTTCCCTACCTCTAATCACTGAGTCCTCTCCGTCTAACGATGGGTGCAACGTTCTGGTTTCACTCCCCGTTCTGGAAGACGAACTAGCGGTGACTGGTTGGTTAGGGTTAGGTCACAACCCGGTAGAACTCATCTTCGGGCAAGGGAACAAGAACATGGCGACTGAAGCTTCTGGATTGGGCGATCCGGACGATCTGGCAACGATGATGAAGGAGTTGGGTCTCTTTGAGGAAGATCTGGATGATGTGGTGGTGGATCAGCAATATGTGCCGCCCGAAGCGACCCGCTGGATGGCGGTGGCCAGGGTAAATACAAAGAAGTAGTATAGTCAGTTTTGGTTCTATAAAAATATGCGTGCAGCCTGGAACCTTGCGCAGAAAGTCAACATCCGCCCTCTGGAGGACAATCTGTACACCCTCCAATTCGCATGCTTGGGGGACTGGGAGCGAGTAATGGGGGGCGGTCCATGAGTATTCCGAGGGGATGCTGTGGTTCTGGCACCGTATGATGGTTTCTCAAAGTTGTCTTCGATCAAGCTCGACAGGTTGGAAATTTGGGCTCAGATACATGACTTCCCAGAGGGATATGTATCCCAGATCCCATCGCTGGCCTCGAAACTAGGGGAACTCATCTATGCCGAACCAACTTCACATGACTTTGAAGGCAATTTTTATAGGGTCCAGGTCAAGATCGATGTGGGTAAGCCACTGAAGAATGCTGTTTCACTCAAGGTGGGCGATAGAAGGATGGTTTTCCGTGTGAAATATGAGCGTCTTCCGAACTGGTGTGCCGTTTGCGTGAGACTTGGTCATTTGTATAAGGAACATGGAGACGGTGTGCATCCATCGTCGGCGTTGGTCTTCAAGAACCTGAAGGCTGGTTCAGAGGCGCGGGACCAGGACCTGGTGGAGCAAGGAACAGCAGCAAGGAGAAAGCCAAATCTGGGGGACAGCAGGCACGAAACAGTTCTGATGCGGATGAATAGATGGTCGATGCAGAAGGAAACAGAAAACGCACACAAGTTTCAGATGCAATAGCCAATATACAGGGCGGATACAAGTTTAAACTGAAGGGAGGTGAGATCCTTTCCCTCCCTTCACCACATGTCCCATTGAGCCTGCTCCCAAAGCAAGACCCTAAGCGTGCTCGGCAGGAGACAGCGGAGGACAAGGGGAACCAACTCCATAGTAGCATCAAGAGATCAGGCATCGAAGCAGAAGCATCATCGGCGGACTCCTGAGAGGAGTACCACCGGGTACAATGAGTATCTTGAGCTGGAACTACCGTGGCGCGGGCAAAGCCGTGATAGTCCGAGAACTTTGTGATTTAGCGAAGAAGTTTGTCCCTACCCTACTTTGTATTGTCGAAACTCAGCTAGATAGAGTTCGGGTAGAAAATTTAGCTAGTACTCTTGGTTTTGATAATTCGTTTGATGTTAGTAGTCAAGGCCGGAGTGGAGGCCTTGGCATTTTCTGGAACAATCCAATAAAAGTTGAGATTTTGGGGTACTCGGTGTATCATATTGAATGCTCCATAGATGAACCAGGTCACGAGAATTGACGCGCATCTTGTTTCTATGGGGAGGCACGCACACACTTGAGGCACCAGACATGGGACACCGTGAAGGGAATAGCAAGTTTGAGTGAGCTCCCATGGGTGTGCATGGGCAATTTTAACGAAGTGCTACGTCCAAATGAGCAAGAAGGCATAGGAGAGCGAAGCAATGCTCAAATTCAGGGTTTTCGTGAAGTTGTTGATGTTTGCATGTTGATGGATGTGGGCTATGAGGGCAATTTTTGGACCTTTGAGAAAGTGACCAGTGGAAGATATACAAGGGTTAGGCTGGATCGAGCTCTGGTGTCAGCCGAGCTTAGTGCACATTACCCGGAGGCAAACCTAAAACACTTAACAACAGCCAGCTCTGACCACTGCCCGATCCTATTCAGCCTAACAGACGAGCAGGGGCGCCCGCCGGCAAAACCTCCATTCAGATACGAGGTTATGTGGGAATCACACGATTCATGGCGTGATACTATCACCCAACAATGGAGCCGGGGGCAAGTTTCATTAACCATGGAGGGACTCGGGGAGAAGTTAAAAACAATTTCAAGCAGTTTGGGTCGATGGAACAGGGAGACTTTTGGATGCGTCCGGAAGGAGATAAAGCACCTTTGCTCTGAGTTGCACAGTTTGAGAGGGGAGCCAACCAGGGTGGGGCCGTCACATGCTGAGCTAAAAATTAATGAAAGGCTTGTTGAGCTATATCATCAGGAGGAGATTATGTGGAGGCAACGATCACGCATAGAGTGGCTAGCGGCGGGAGACAAGAATACGAGGTTCTTCCACATGAGATCTAGCATGCGGAGGAAGAAGAACATAATCAAAGCGCTAGCTAACTCCTTGGGAGCCATGATTGATGACCAAGCAGTCCTAAAAGGTATGGTGTCTGATTTCTATCAGAATCTTTACTCTTCCGAGGGCATCACGGACATTGACCAACTGTTACAACATGTCCCCGTCAAGGTCACAGATGTTATGAATGAACAGCTCACTGCACCATTGAAAGGATCGAGAAGAGGTGTCTAGAGGGGGGTGATTAGACACTAAGTGCTAAAAGTTGCAGTTTTTAACTTCTTTAAGTTGAAGTGGAGTTTTGGCACAAGTTTAACAAACACAATACATATCAAGCAAGCATGCAAAGAGTATATGATCAACGGAAAGTAAAGCATGCAACTTGTAAGAATTTAAGGGGAAGGGTTTGGAGAATTCAAACGCAATTGGAGACACAGATGTTTTTGTCGTGGTTCCGATAGGTGGTGCTATCGTACATCCACGTTGATGGAGACTTCAACCCACGAAGGGTAACGGTTGCGCGAGTCCACGGAGGGCTCCACCCACGAAGGGTCCACAAAGAAGCAACCTTGTCTATCCCATCATGGCCATCGCGCACGAAGGACTTGCCTCACTAGCGGTAGATCTTCACGAAGTAGGCGATCTCCTTGCCCTTACAAACTCCTTGGTTCAACTCCACAATCTTTGTCGGAGGCTCCCAAGTGACACCTAGCCAATCTAGGAGACACCACTCTCCAAGAAGTAACAAATGGTGTGTTGATGATGGACTCCTTGCTCTTGTGCTTCAAATGATAGTCTCCCCAACACTCAACTCTCTCTCACAGGATATGGATTTGGTGGAAAGAAGATTTGAGTGGAAAGCAACTTGGGGAAGGCTAGAGATCAAGATTCATATGGTGGGAATGGAATATCTTGGCCTCAACACATGAGTAGGTGGTTCTCTCTCAGAAAATGTGTATTGGAAGTGTAGGTATGTTCTGATGGCTCTCTCCACGAATGAGGAGTGGGTGGAGGGGTATATATAGCCTCCACACAAAATCTAACCGTTACACACAGTTTACCAATCTCGGTGAGACCGAATTGAGAAACTCGGTCGGACCGATTTAGCAAACCTAGTGACCGTTAGGGTTTTTGGTGGGACCGACTAGATCAACTCGGTGGAACCTATGTGCTAGGGTTAGGGTAAAACCAAAACTCGGTTTGACCGATTACTCAAACTCGGTGGGACCGATTTGGGTAATAAGCAAAACAGAGAGTTGGCCAGGCAAACTCGATGGGGCCGATTGCATATCTCGGTGGGACCGAAAATATTGCAACAGGTAACAGAGAGTTTGCAAGCCCATCTCGGTGAGACCGAGATCCCATCGGTGAGACCGAACTGATTAGGGTTTCTGGCAGTGGCTATGTCAACTGAACTTGGTGGCTCCGGATAGAAAGAATCGGTGGGGCCGAGTTTGACTTTTGGTTTAGGACATATTTGGAAGTGAGAAAGTGGTTGAGGGATTTGGAGCATATCACTAAGCACTTTGAGCAAGCAAGCCATTAAGCAACACCTCATCCCTTCTTAATAGTATTGGCTTTCCTATAGACTCAATGTGATCTTGGATCACTAAAATAGAAAATGTGGAGTCTTGAGCTTGGATCTTGAGCCAATCCTTTGTCCTTAGCATTTTGAAGGGGTTCCACATCCTCTAGTCCATGCCACTTCATTGTTGAACTTATCTGAAACATACTAGGTAAAAGTGTTAGTCCAACAAGAGACATGTTGTCATTAATTACCAAAACCACCTAGGGAGCACTTGTGCTTTCAATCTCCCCCTTTTTGGTAATTGATGGCAACATACATCAAAGCTTTAGATAAAGATATAGAGAGTAGCAAGTAAAGCTTTGGAAAGACATGTAACAAGCATAGGTTCCCCCTTCATGTATGCAATCATGTGAATATGGTATATAGAAGCATGTGAGAGCATAACCATGACAGAGTAGCAATGTGTTACATGTATCTTGGCTATATGCATCAGAGCAAGTGATGAAAATATGAGAAATGTACCTTCATGCCCACGAGTCCTTCTTGCAAATAGTATGTACATCAGCAAGAATTTCTCATACACATGACCATGATGCATATACTTACCTTGTGGTCTTGAGTTGGCTAGGATGGGATGAACCTGCGTAAACAAGGTTAGATAACACAGATGCACCTACTAGCTAGAGCAAACAAAAGAAACCACAAGAGTACCAAGACTGGGATGACATGTAGAGTGAGTACAGAGTACCACGATAGATATTGACATGTCCCCAAAGAGAAAGATATGCAATGAATTTAATGAATTTCTTTCCCTTGGATGTCTTGCTCCCCCTAAATCTAGAATGGGATGCTGGAAGAAGATAGGGAACAGAAAAACAGAGCTCAAAGAAACAAATGAACAAAGCTAATGCAAATAAGCACATATGAACATGTCTTTCCCCCAAGAAGACATGTGGCATCTCTCCTCTTGAACATCAAGCATCTGGGATCCTTGAAGATTACTCTTTCCTAGAGTATTCCCTCCCCTAGAGATCTCTCCCCCTAGAGATATGATTAAGCTTTGATGTGATTTCTCTCTCCCCCTTTGACATCAATTTCCAAGAAGGGTCTTCTGGAATTTGTTGTGAATGGGTTTGTTCCTTGAATCACAGTACAAAGCATTAAGGTAAATGTGATGCTTGCAGAGGACAAGATTCATTGACTGGAGCTGGATCAAGAATAAAGCAGGAATAAGTGGCAAAATGTTTTTCCTGTAGTGAAATCGGTGTCACCGAGTTGGATGCTTCGGTTGGCCCGAAAATCTTCGGCTAGACCGGAATCATGAAACCGGTGGAACCGAGTTCATCACAGAGAGAAACACTTGTCACCTCAGCTCACTATACAAATAAGATCTCACAAAGATTTGCAATGAATTGGATGCAGAAAATGCAGAACAAAGAACAAAGAAAAGAAACTAAAAGGTCTAGATGAAGTTTGAAAGGAGAAACAAATATGCATGAGACAAGTGCAAGAACACAGAAAAGAACACAAGAGAACTTCATCTAGAGTTGGGCGGTGACAAAGTCACCTATGTTAGAGTACATTGACTTAGGAGTCAAGTGAGATCACTTGATCATAGGTCGTACTCATCGTTTCAGCTCAAAATGGGGTTACCATTTTTCGTTTAAGTATCTTGATGTATTCACATCTTGTCGAGTTGCTTTGACTCATGACTTGGAGTAAAGCTACTCTAAGATGGAATAACATACCTTGGGTGGCGGTGTTGATCTTGATCATGTAGTTGAACTTGTGTGGGTTGCTCAAGGTTGATGTAGCCCATCAAGAGTTGGGAGAACCCTTTGGATTTTGAGTTCATCTACCTACATGGGTTAGTTTTCGCAAGGAAGAGCACTTGTGTATCCAACATGACAATCATGAAACTCAACATAGAATTTGTCAAAGGATATGTTTGAAAGGTTTCGTGCTTCCTTGTCATCAACCACCATTGTATAGAGACTTGGTGATGTAGAGATTGCTCAAGATGTGAGTGAGTTGCAATCTCATAGAATTAGATTCGTCCAAGTACCTACAAGGGTTAGATAACATGCAAGATGCAAATTTTCAAGACATAAGATAATCATCAAAATATCAAGTGATTAGTTGTAAGCTCAAGTCTTGCGTGTATCCAATGGAGTTCCTACTCCAAGTTTGAAGCATCAATGATGTTCAATTCACCTCTTAACCTGCAAAACACTTTCTCATCAAGTGGTTTAGTGAATATATCCGCTAATTGCTTATCGGTGCGAACATGCTTAAGGTTTATGTCACCCTTAGCAACGTGATCTCGAATGAAATGATGACGAACTTCAATATGCTTAGTTCGAGAGTGTTGCACGGGATTGTGAGCAATCTTGATAGCACTTTCATTGTCACAAAGTAATGGAACATGTTTCACATATATCCCATAATCTTTAAGAGTCTGGGTCATCCAGAGTAATTGAGCACAACATGAACCAGCGGCAATGTATTCCGCTTCAGCGGTGGATAAGGATACCGAGTTTTGTTTCTTGGAAGACCAAGACACAAGAGATCTACCAAGGAATTGACAAGTACCCGAAGTGGACTTCCTATCAACCTTGTCACCGACATAGTCTGAGTCGGAGTAGCCAACAAGATCAAACGAAGCTCTCTTTGGATACCAAATGCCAAAATTTGGTGTATGTATTAAGTATCTCACTATCCTCTTCACGGCCTTAAGATGACATTCCTTAGGAGCAGCTTGATATCGTGCACACATGCACACACTTAACATGATATCGGGACATGAAGCACATAGATATAATAATGAACCAATCATAGAGCGGTAAACTTTTTGATCAACCGGTTCACCATCTTTGGTCAAATAAAGATGTCCACTAGTAGGCATGGGTGTAGTCATACCTTTGCATTCTTGGATATTGAACTTCTTGAATAAGTCCTTGGTGTACTTCGTTTGAGAGACAAAGGTGCCTTCCTTAATTTGCTTGATTTGCAAACCAAGAAAGAATTTGAGTTCACTCGTCATAGACATCTCAAACTTCTCCGACATTAGCTTCCCAAACTTTTCACTAAAATGAGGGTTAGTTGATCCAAATATAATATCATCAACATAAATTTGGCATACAAATAGTTCTCCATTAACCCTTTTAGTAAAAAGAGTAGAATCTATTTTTCCAATTTCAAAGCCGTTTTCAATAAGGAACTTGGTCAAGCATTTATACCATGCTCTAGGAGCTTGTTTAAAACCATAAAGGGCTTTGTGAAGTTTGTAGACATGATTAAGTTTCTTAGGATTGACAAAGCCGAGAGGTTGCTTAACATAAACTTCCTCCTCAATTTCACCATTTAGAAAAGCACTTTTAATGTCCATTTGGTACAAAGTGATATCATGGTGATTAGCATAAGCAAGTAAGATGCGAATGGACTCAAGTCTAGCAACGGGAGCATATGTCTCACCATAGTCCATACCTTCGACTTGTGTGTAGCCTTGGGCGACGAGACGTGCTTTGTTGCGAACCACTTGTCCATCTTCATCTTGCTTGTTGCGAAATACCCATTTGGTACCGATGATGTTGTGGTTGTTTTCGGGCTTCTCGACCAATGTCCACACTTGATTTCTCTCAAAGTTGCGTAGCTCTTCATGCATACATTATCCAATCCGGATCTTCCAATGCTTCTTCAACCTTCATAGGTTCAATGCGAGAGATGAATGAATACTGTTCACAAAAGTTAGCTAAATGAGTTTTTGAGCGAGTGATTCTCCCGGTTTGGATATCATTGTAGATTTGCTCCACGGGATGATCTTTAGCAATTCTTGCTCGAACTCGTGAAAGCTTTTGCTTGGGTCTTTGTTGAACTTCTTCTTCATCTTGTTCTTCTTCTTGGCCTTCTTCATTGTTAGCGTTGTCGTTCTCTTGTCGTGGTGGAGAAGGAGGTTGTTGACGTTTGTCTTGGTGAACTTCCTCGTTTTCTTCATCTTGGTGTGTCCCACTCGTGGATGCTTCCGTAACAATTCTTGGTTCACCTTGTCGTGAGGTAGAAGCTTCCACTTGGACGGACGAGGTACTCTCCTTTATCTCCATTGAACGAATCTTGCCAATAGACAAGTCTTGGATTGCTTTCGAGGGTTCTTTGTCTCCTACATCAATTGGCAATTTCTCTACTTGCGAGCCGTTAGATTCATCAAACTTCACATCTACCGTTTCTTCAACCTTTCGGGTGAAATTGTTGTAGACACGGTATGTGTGAGAGTTTGAGCCATAACCAAGTAGGAAACCTTCACGAGACTTAGGAGCAAATTTAGAATGACGATGCTTATTAAGAATGTAGCACTTTGAGCCGAATACTCGAAAGTATCCAACTTGGGGTTTGTTACCGGTGAGGAGCTCGTATGCCGTATTGTCGAGTAGCTTGTGAAGATACAAGCGATTTGTTGCATGACAAGCTATCTCTACCGCTTCCGCCCAAAAGTGTTTTGGCGTCTTGTACTCATCAAGCATCGTTCTTGCCATCTCGATAAGAGTCCGGTTCTTCCTCTCAACAACTCCATTTTGTTGAGGTGTGTACGTAGCCGAGAACTCATGTGCGATCCCTTCTTCATCAAGAAAGGTGTCCACATTTGCGTTCTTGAACTCCATTCCGTTGTCACTCCGAACCTTCTTGATCTTCACGTCAAATTGATTTTGGGCCTTCCTAGCAAAGTTTTTGAAGATCTTTTGGACCTGCGATTTGTCATCAAGAAAGAACACCCACGTAAATCTTGAAAAATCATCAACTATGACTAGACCAAATGAGTTACCACCGAGACTCTTATAGGCATTTGGACCAAAAAGATCCATGTGAAGTAGCTCTAGTGGTCTTCTTGTGGTCATGATGTTCTTAGCGCGATGACTTCCTCCAACTTGTTTCCCTGCTTGACAAGCACTACAAAGTCCATCCTTGTCAAATATGACATCGTTAACGCCAAGGATATGATTTCCTTTAATGAGTTTGTCAAGGTTTCGCATGCCCACATGGCGTAGCCTTCTATGCCACAACCAGCCTTTAGAAGATTTAGCAATTAAGCAAGTTTTAGGTTGAGCCTTTTTAGTGAAATCAACAATGTAAAGATCTCCTCTACGTATACCGGTAAAGACCATTTTATGATTATCTCTACGAAACACTTGGCAGTCTACTTCAGTAAATAGGACATTGAAACCGAAATCAGCAAGTCTAGATACTGAAAGTAAGTTGTAGCCAAGAGATTCAACGAGCATGACATTTTGTATGGAGCTATCATGTGAGATGGCCACCTTACCAAGGCCAACCACCTTACCCTTTGAATTATCACCAAAAGTGACATACTTTCGAGGGCCATCGTTTTCAGCAAGCTCACGGAACATGTCTTTATCTCCGGTCATATGATGAGTACATCCACTATCAAGGACCCATTCCTTTCCTCTAGCCATGTAGCCGCGAAGATTTGCCATAAGACCAAAGTGTCTCATCGCATCACTGAGATCATAGTCACTATCATCATCATCCTCATCAGAGTATCCATGTTCAACATCATCTTGTGGTTGATCAATTCCTAGAGAGGGTAATTCATTAGATAAATGATCATTTCTATAGTTATCTTTATGAATTCTAATAGCTCTGGAAATGATATTGCTAATGATTCCAACGTCTCCTTTGGCACTCGTAAGATTAGTAAGCTCAAATAAGCAGTCACCAAATTTGGGATCATTGGAACTCATCTTAATCAAGGCAATAGACTTATGGAGAATTTCATCTAGATCTTTCAAGGAATAATTTGGAAAGAGTTCCTCAAGAAATTTCCATATGGTGTAGGCACACTTAAGAGTCGGCAAACATCCAATCAAGTTTCTAGGCAAGCCTCTAGTGATAAGATTAACAGTTCTAAGATCGCGAATCATGTCAATTGACTCATCAAGGGTAGGATGCATGGGATCAACATGAGGTGCACAAGGGCTAGCAATATACTTGTTCAAGTGATATTCATTGAAAATCTCAAGCATTTCATTTTTCCACTCATGAAAATATTCTCCATCAAGAATAGGCACTCTACGTCTAAGACTCCCCAAAGTAGACTCATCCATCTTCCTCCAATGGTGTTTAAACCAAGGCAATGGAGACCAAAGCTCTGATACCAATTGAAAGGATCGAGAAGAGGTGTCTAGAGGGGGGTGATTAGACACTAAGTGCTAAAAGTTGCAGTTTTTAACTTCTTTAAGTTGAAGTGGAGTTCTGGCACAAGTTTAACAAACACAATACATATCAAGCAAGCATGCAAAGAGTATATGAGCAGCGGAAAGTAAAGCATGCAACTTGCAATAATGTAAGGGGAAGGGTTTGGATAATTCAAACGTAATTGGAGACACAGATGTTTTTGTCGTGGTTCTGATAGGTGGTGCTATCGTACATCCACGTTGATGGAGACTTCAACCCACGAAGGGTAACGGTTGCGCGAGTCCACGGAGGGCTCCACCCACGAAGGGTCCACGAATAAGCAACCTTGTCTATCCCATCATGGCCATCGCCCACGAAGGACTTGCCTCACTAGTGGTACATCTTCATGAAGTAGGCAATCTCCTTGCCCTTACAAACTCCTTGGTTCAACTCCACAATCTTTGTCGGAGGCTCCCAAGTGACACCTAGCTAATCTAGGAGACACCACTCTCCAAGAAGTAACAAATGGTGTGTTGATGATGAACTCCTTGCTCTTGTGCTTCAAATGATAGTCTCCTCAACACTCAACTCTCTCTCACAGGATATGGATTTGGTGGAAAGAAGATTTGAGTGGAAAGCAACTTGGGGAAGGCTAGAGATCAAGATTCATATGGTGGGAATGGAATATCTTGGCCTCAACACATGAGTAGGTGGTTCTCTCTCAGAAAATGTGTATTGGAAGTGTAGGTATGTTCTGATGGCTCTCTCCATGAATGAGGAGCGGGTGGAGGGGTATATATAGCCTCCACACAAAATCTAACCATTACACACAATTTACCAATCTCGGTGAGACCGAATTGAGAAACTCGGTCGGACCGATTTAGCAAACCTAGTGACCGTTAGGGTTTTTGGTGGGACCGACTAGATCAACTCGGTGGAACCGATGTGCTAGGGTTAGGGTAAAACCAAAACTCGGTTTGACCGATTACTCAAACTTGGTGGGACCGATTTGGGTAATAAGCGAAACAGAGAGTTGGCCAATCAAACTCAGTGGGGCCGATTGCATATCTCGGTGGGACCGAAAATATTGCAATAGGTAACAAAGAGTTTGCAAGCCCATCTCGGTGAGACCGAGATCCCATCGGTGAGACCGAACTGATTAGGGTTTCTGGCAGTGGCTATGTCAACTGAACTCGGTGACTCCGGATAGAAAGAATCGGTGGGGCCGAGTTTGACTTTTGGTTTAGGACATATTTAGAAGTGAGAAAGTGGTTGAGGGCTTTGGATCATATCACTAAGCACTTTGAGCAAGCAAGCCATTAAGCAAAACCTCATCCCTTCTTAATAGTATTGGCTTTCCTATAGACTCAATGTGATCTTGGATCGCTAAAATAGAAAATGTGGAGTCTTGAGCTTGGAGCTTGAGCCAATCCTTTGTCCTTAGCATTTTGAAGGGGTTCCACATCCTCTAGTCCATGCCACTTCATTGTTGAACTTATCTGAAACATACTAGGTAAAAGTGTTAGTCCAACAAGAGATATGTTGTCATTAATTACCAAAACCACCTAGGGAGCACTTGTGCTTTCAACCATACACAAATGAAGAAGTGAAAACAACGCTTTTCCAGATGTTTCCCACCAAGGCACCAGGGCCGGATGGATTTCCCGCTCACTTTTATCAATGGCACTGGGATCTATGTGGGGAGGAGGTCACTAAAGCAGTATTGAGAATTGTTTGAAGGGAGGAGAGTGCAGCATGTGTGAATGACACGGTCTTGGTTCTCATTCCGAAGGTGATCAATCCAACTCTTCTAACCCAGTTCCGCCCTATTAGCTTGTGTAATGTCATTTACAAAATAGCCTCCAAGGTCGTTGCAAACAGGTTGAAAGGGGTGCTACCAGACATTATTTCTAAGGAGCAATCTATGTTCGTTCCAGGTAGACTCATAACTGATAACATCATATGTGCATATGTGTGTTTACATTTTATGAAGCGAAGCAAGGCAAAGACGAATAGCTGTTGTGCGTTGAAGCTGGACATGATGAAAGCATACGACAGGTTGGAGTGGTCTTATCTCCAAGAAATTATGATCATGCTCGGTTTCAACCAACAGTGGGTGGATATAGTGATGGGGATGATCAACTCTGTTTCATTCTCAAATCAGTTTAATGGTGAGAGACTTGAGAATTTTTTGCCTTCTCGTGGCATCCGACAGGGAGATCGGATCTCCCCCTACCTCTTCTTAATCGTAGCAGAGGGCCTTTCGTGCCTTTTAAAATCCAGTCCTTGATCATCAACACTCAGTGGGATCAAGGTGGCACCACAGCTCCGGCTGTTAACCACCTTCTCTTCGCCGATGATAGCCTGTTGTTGTTCGAGTTAAGTGTGGAGGGGGCGGTAGCTGTATCAAACCTGTTGGATTTGTATTGCAATGCTTCCGGACAAAGGGTAAATCACGACAAATCCTCTATCTTTTTCAGCAAGGGGTGCCCGCAACCTCTAAGGGATAATATCAAGAACACTCTCAACGTACATAATGAATCCTTGAGTGACCGATATTTGGGGATGCCAACGGATGTGGGGCAGTCAAAGATGGGTACTTTCAGATATCTTCGAGACAGAGTCTGGGAGAAGGTGAAAGGCTGGATGGAAAAATTGTTATCAGCCGCGGGCAAGGAGGTACTCATAAAGGTGGTGGCCCAAGCTTTGCCGGTCTACTCTATGGCTTGTTTTAGGCTTCCCCGTGGTCTATGTGAGAACATCACATCTATTATTTGCCAGTTCTGGTGGGGAAGCAAAGCGGGCAAGAGGAAACCTAACTGGGTGGCCTGGGATATCATGATGAGACCAAAACACTTGGGTGGTTTGGGATTCCGTGATATGGAGATTTTCAACCTTGCTTTGCTTGCCAGACAAGCCTGGAGAGTACTTACTGAGCCTGCTTCTCTTAGTGCGAGAATTCTGAAAGCGGCTTACTTCCCGGAAACCACATTGCTGAATGCAGAACTTGGTGGGAGGCCGTCTTAGATCTGGAGGGCGGTCCTGGACGGCCGGGATATGCTAAGATTGGGGATAATCCATAGAATTGGTAATGGGCAATCTACACGCATATGGAGCCATAACTGGTTACCAAGACATGGCATGATGCGGCCTATTTCCTCGAGGATCCCATCGTCGCCGATCATGGTGTCTGAACTGATCTCTACAACAACTGCCACATGAAATGAAGCACTTGTCTGGTCTGTCTTTTTACCTATCGATGCGGAGGCAGTTCTTAGTATACCGCTCTGTACAAGAAATATTAGCGATTTGTAACGCCCTTGATGCGGCTATATCTCCCACGTGTCATAGCACGACTTAGAGGCATAACCGCATTGAAAGCAATGTCGCAAGTGAGGTAATCTTCACACAACCCATGTAATACATAAGGGAAAGAGATACATAGCTGGCTTACAATCACCACTTCACACAATTACATGAATAAAGCATTACATCAACCAGATACAATCAAGTTCGACTACGGAACCAAAATAAAAGAAGACTACCCCAAATGCTACACAGATCCCCGATCGTCCCAACTAGGCTCCACTACTGATCAACTGGAAACGGAACAACACAAAGGACAAGATCTTCGTCGAGTTCGTCCTTGAGCTTGGTTGCTTCACCTGCTCGGTAACATCGGCACCTGCAAACTGGTTCTGGAAGTATCTGTGAGTCACGGGGACTCAGCAATCTCACACCCTCGCGATCAAGTCTATTTAAGCTTATGGGTAAGGTAAAGGTATGAAGTGGAGCTGCAGCAAGCGACTAGCATATTTGGTGGCTAACATACGCAAATGAGAGCGAGAAGAGAAGGCAAAAGCACGATCGAACAACTATGATCAAGAAGTGATCCTAGAACAACCTACGTCAAGCATAACTCCAACATCGTGTTCACTTCTCGGACTCCGCCGAGAAGAGACCATCACGGTTACACACGCGGTTGATGCATTTTAATTAAGATCAACTTTAGGTTTTGTACAACCGGACATTAACAAATTCCCATCTGCCTATAACCGCGGGCACGCCTTTCGAAAGTTCAAATCCCTGCAGGGGTGTCCCAACTTAGCCCATCACAAGCTCTCACGGTCAACGAAGGATATTCCTTCTCCCAAGACAATCCGATCAGACTCGGCATCCCGGTTACAAGACATCCTCGACAATGGTAAAACAAGTCCAGCAAGACCACCCGCTGTGCCGACAAATCCCGATAGGAGCTGCTCATATCTCGTTCTGAGGGCACACCGGATAAGCTAAGCGTACGAGAGCCAACGTAACCCAAGTTGCCAAGGGACGGCCCTGCACGGTGCTCTGGGTTGGACCAACACTTAGAGAAGCACTGGCCCAGGGGTTTAAATAAAGATGACCCTTGGGCTGGCCGACCCAAGGGAAAGAAAAGGCTAGGTGGCAAATGGTAAAACCAATGTTGGGCCTTGCTGGAGGAGTTTTATTCAAGGCGAACTGTCAAGGGGTTCCCATTATAACCCAACCGTGTAAGGAACGCAAAATCCGGGAACATAACACCGATATGACGGAAACTAGGGCGGCAAGAGTGGAACAAAACACCAGGCATAAGGCCGAGCCTTCCACCCTTTAACAAGTATATAGATGCATTAATTAAAGAAGAGATACTGTGATATCCCAACAAAATATCCATGTTCCAAACATGGAACAAACTCCAATCTTCACCTGCAACTAACAACGCTATAAGAGGGGCTGAGCAAAGCGGTAACATAGCCAAACAACGGTTTGCTAGGACAAGGTGGTTAGAGGCTTGGTTTAACAATATGGGAGGCATGATAAGCAAGTGGTAGGTATCGCAGCATAGGCATAGCAAAAGAGCGAGCAACTAGCAAGCAAAGATAGAAGTGATTTCGAGGGTATGGTCATCTTGCCTGAAATCCCGCAAGGAAGAAGAACGAGTCCATGAAGAAGACAAACGGACGTAGTCGAATGGGTCCTCACAAATGCGACGTTATTGGAACCAACCCGAAGAAGCAACACCGGAAAGAAGCACACAACATAGTAAACAACCAACACACGAACATGGTATGATATCCGGGATGCGGTATGCGATGCATATGCATGATTTGGACATGAATGATTGAACCTGACCTCAACTTGGAAATCCAAGAGTACCACTAGAAAGAGGAGTTGATTTCGGTCGAAATCAATATAAAGATCACCGGAATCGGATGCACGGTTTGGAAATGGCAAGCAAAACAAATATGGCACCGGTCTGCGATAAACAGGAAGTAGCCTCCTAAATGCATCAAGATAAATAAGCTACTGCACTCAAACATGGCAACAAAATACATGGCAGGGATCCAATCATGATGCTTGACAAAAGATGAACACTGAGCTACGGCTAATTCATCCATTAACAGGTTCAAACAAGCATGGCAAAAGTGCAAATGATAACAGGTTTCAGACTTAGTGAAATTAACACAAGTCTGGAATTTATCATCAGGAAGCAATCTTTAGAGCATGAAAACTACATGCTGGCAAAGCAAGGCATGGCACGAAGCTACTCAAAGCATGTAACAAAAGTCCCTTAGTGACCATGAGCCAAAAGGGATCAGATAATTCAATTGCAAGAATGTGAACATAGCAAAAACGTAAACAGATTCAGACTTAGTGAAAAACTGGAGCATGCAAAACAGATTAACAAGTAGGCATGTTTACGAGCTCGATGCACTCACTACAAAGCATGGCATGACAAACTAAGCATACACCCAGCAAATAGACATGGCATAGAAGCTATACATGGCAAGAACAACAACATAGCATGCACGGATAAACAACAATAAGCTCGGCAAAATTGCTAAACATGTCAACAATCTGCCAGGAACATTTTATAGCAAACTAGAGCTTGATTGACTCAAGCTAGGGTGCTTCATAAATGCAAACAAAGACATGGATGGATAGAGCACCACAATATCTACAAAACATCCTTACTGATCATCCTCAAAAGAGGCACGGATCACTAGGAAACAACATGAACATATGGCATAAAAACAATAACAGGACAAGGACTTGGTGAAATTCTAAGTCCCTGAAATCAGCATCATTGAGTAAGCTACTTTGCATGCTTGTGCTAGTCACCACATAGATCAAAAAAATACATGGCAAGCACCTCTGTAAAGATGGCATGGCATTCTACAAAACACATGTAGAGCTCAGGATCATAGCATGCACACATTAATCATGACAAAAATGACAAAAGGCCATTTGCTGAAACAGATCTGACATATTCATCACATAGCCCTCTTCCAACAACATTTCGGGCATCAAGATGAGCTCAAATGAAAATGATGCAATGAAATGAAATTATGTAATCGTCGAGACGAACATTTTGATATGCTACACGCACGAATCGGAGCTACGGATGCAGAATTATGATGTGATGAAAAATGCAAAATAATTAGGGTTACGGGAAGAAAGTCAACCGTCGAAGTGGATCCAGATCTGGATTGGTCCGGATTACGAGGATGGCCGGAGTTCCTGTTCACCGGAGGATCTCGGGTCGCTGGAGTCGAAGGAGAGGCGAGGCGGCGCCGGCCGGTGAGCAGCTCCGGCGAGGAGGCGCGGTGGTGCGGCGGCCTCGGGTGAGCTCAAGGCAGTGGGGCGGCGGAGCCGGACGGAGGCCGTGGCCGGCGCGGAAGGCGGCGGGCGCGCTCGGGCGCTGCGGGGCGGCGATGGGCTCTCGGGGGCCCGATTCAGGTTCCCTGGGCCGGGTGCGGTGCAAGGAGAGAGAGGGCCGGCGGGACAGGTGGCGCGACGCCGTTGGTCCGGCACGGCGGCTGGACATGTCCGGACGGCGGCGGACATGTCCAGCGGCGCGGTGAGGAGTAGATCTAGGGTTTCGTCCGCGAAAAATGGACGGGGAGGGCATATTTATAGGTAGAGGGAGCTAGGAGAGTCCAAATGAGGTGCGGTTTTCGGCCACGCGATCGTGATCGAATGACCGAGATGATGGACAGGGTTTAGGTGGGTTTTGGGCCAAATTGGAGGGGTGTTGGGCTGCAACACACATGAGGCCTTTATGGTCCCTCGGTTAACCGTTGGAGTATCAAACTAAGTCCAAATGGCACGAAACTTGACAGACGGTCTACCGGTAGTAAACCAAGGCCGCATGACAAGTCTCGGTCCAATCCGAAAATGTTTAACACCCGTACACAAAAAGAGGTAGAAAGGGACACCGGGTGACTGTTGGGGAACGTAGCAGAATTTTAAAATTTTCTACACATCACCAAGATCAATCTATGGAGTCATCTAGCAACGAGGGAGAGAGGAGTGCATCTACATACCCTTGTAGATCACGAGCGGAAGCGTTCAAGAGAACGGGGTTGATGGAGTCGTACTCGACGTGATTCAAATCACCGATGACCTAGTGCTGAACGGACGGCACCTCCACGTTCAACACACGTACGGTTGGGAGACGTCTCCTCCTTCTTAATCCAGCAAGGGGGAAGGAGAGGTTGATGAAGATCCAGCAGCACGACGGCATGGTGGTGGAAGCAACGGTGATCTCGGCAGGGCTTCGCCAAGCACTGGGAGACGGAGGAGTGTCACGGGAGGGAGAGGGAGAGGCCAGGGGCTTGGGTGCACAGCCCTCCCTCCCCCCACTATATATAGGGTGCCTAGGGGGGCGCCGGCCCTAGGAGATCCAATCTCCTAGGGGGCGGCGGCCAAGGGGGTGCCTTGCCCCCCAAGGCAAGGGTGGCGCCCCCACCCCTAGGGTTTCTAACCCTAGGCACAGGGGGAGGCCCAAGGGGGGGCGCACCAGCCCACTAGGGGCTGGTTCCCCTCCCACTTCAGCCCATGGGGCCCTCTGGGATAGGTGGCCCCACCCGGTGGACCCCCAGGACCCTTCCGGTGGTCCCGGTACAATACCGGTGACCCCGAAACTTTCCCGATGGCCGAAACTGGACTTCCTATATATAAATCTTTACCTCCGGACCATTTCGGAACTCCTCGTGACGTCCGGGATCTCATCCGGGACTCCGAACAACTTTCGGGTTACCGTGTTCTAATATCTCTACAACCCTAGCGTCATCAAACCTTAAGTGTGTAGACCCTACGGGTTCGGGAGACATGCAGACATGACCGAGAAGCCTCTCCGGTCAATAACCAACAGCAGGATCTGGATACCCATGTTGGCTCCCACAAGCTCCACGATGATCTCATCGGATGAACCACGATGTCGAGGATTCAATCAATCCATATACAATTCCCTTTGTCAATCGGTACGTTACTTGCCCGAGACTCGATCGTCGGTATCCCAATACCTTGTTCAGTCTCGTTACCGGCAAGTCACTTTACTCGTACCGTAATGCATGATCCCGTGATCAATCACTTGATCACTTTGAGCTCATTATGATGATGCATTACCGAGTGGGCCCAGAGATACCTCTCCGTCATACGGAGTGACAAATCCCAGTCTCGATTCGTGCCAACCCAACAGACACTTTCGGAGATACCTGTAATGTACCTTTATAGTCACCCAGTTACGTTGTGACGTTTGGCACACCCAAGGCACTCCTACGGTATCCGGGAGTTGCACAATCTCATGGTCTAAGGAAATGATACTTGGCATTCAGAAAAGCTATAGCAAACGAACTACACGATCTTTGAGCTAAGCTTAGGATTGGGTCTTGTCCATCACATCATTCTCCTAATGATGTGATCCCGTTATCAATGACATCTAATGTCCATAGTCAGGAAACCATGACTATCCTTTGATCAACGAGCTAGTCAACTAGAGGCTCACTAGGGACGTGTTGTGGTCTATGTATTCACACATGTATTATGATTCCCGGATAACACAATTATAGCATGAACAATAGACAATTATCATGAACAAAGAAATATAATAATAACCATTTTATTATTGCCTCTAGGGCATATTTCCAATAGTCTCCCACTTGCACTAGAGTCAATATTCTAGTTACATTGTGATGAATCGAACACCCATGCAGTTCTGGTGTTGATCATGTTTTTCTCTAGGGAGAGGTTTAGTCAACGGATTTGCTACATTCAGGTCCGTATGTACTTTACAAATCTCTATGTCTCCATTTTGAACACTTTCACGAATGGAGTTGAAGCGACGCTTGATATGCCTGGTCTTCCTATGAAACCCGGGCTCCTTGGCAAGGGCAATAGCTCCAGTGTTGTCACAGAAGAGAGTCATCGGGACCGGCGCATTGGGTATGACTCCTAGGTCGGTAATGAACTCCTTCACCCAGACTGCTTCTTGTGCTGCCTCCGAGGCTGCCATGTACTCCGCTTCACATGTAGATCCCGCCACAACGCTTTGCTTGCAACTGCACCAGCTTACTGCCCCACCATTCAAAATATACACGTATCCGGTTTGTGACTTAGAGTCATCCAGATCTGTGTCGAAGCTAGCATCGATGTAACCCTTTACGATGAGCTCTTCGTCACCTCCATAAACGAGAAACATTTCCTTAGTCCTTTTCAGGTACTTTAGGATATTCTTGACCGCTGTCCAGTGTTCCATGCCGGGATTACTTTGGTACCTTCCTACCAAACTTACGGCAAGGTTTACATCAGGTCTGGTACACAGCATAGCATACATGATAGACCCTATGGCCGAGGCATAGGGGACGACACTCATCTTTTCTCTATCTTCTGCCGTGGTCGGGCATTGAGCCGTGCTCAATCTCGTACCTTGCAATACAGGCAAGAACCCCTTCTTTGACTGATCCATTTTGAACTTCTTCAATATCTTGTCAAGGTACGTACTCTATGAAAGACCAATGAGGCGTCTCGATCTATCTCTATAGATCTTGATGCCTAATATATAAGCAGCTTCTCCAAGGTCCTTCATTGAAAAACACTTGTTCAAGTAGGCCTTTATGCTTTCCAAGAATTCTATATCATTTCCCATCAACAGTATGTCATCCACATACAATATGAGAAATGCTAAAGAGCTCCCACTCACTTTCTTGTAAATGCAGGCTTCTCCATAAGTTTGCATAAACCCAAACGCTTTGATCATCTCATCAAAGCGAATGTTCCAACTCCGAGATGCTTGCACCAGCCCATAAATCGAGCATTGGAGCTTGCACACCTTGTCAGCATTCTTAGGATCGACAAAACCTTCCAGCTGCATCATATACAATTCTTCCTTAAGGAAACCATTAAGGAATGCCGTTTTGATGTCCATTTGCCATATCTCATAATCATAGAATGCGGCAATTGCTAACATGATTCGGACGGACTTCAGCTTCGCTACGGGTGAGAAAGTCTCATCGTAGTCAACCCCTTGAACTTGTCGATAACCCTTAGCGACAAGCCGAGCTTTATAGATGGTCACATTACCATCCGCGTCTGTCTTCTTCTTCTTAAAGATCCATTTATTTTCTATGGCTCGCCGATCAACGGGCAAGTCAGTCAAAGTCCATACTTTGTTTTCATACATGGATCCTATCTCGGATTTCATGGCTTCCGGCCATTTGTCGAAATCCGGGCCCGCCATCACTTCTTCATAGTTCGAAGGTTCACCGTTGTCTAACAACATGATTTCCAAGACAGGGTTGCCGTACCACTCTGGTGCGGAACGTGTCCTTGTGGACCTACGAAGTTCGGTAGCAACTTGATCTGAAGTTTCATGATCATCATCATCAACTTCCTCTCTAGTCGGTGCAGGCACCTCAGGAACATTTTCTTGAGCTGCGCCACTTACCGCTTCAAGAGGTAATACTTCATCAAGTTCTACCTTCCTCCCACTTATTTCTTTCGAGAGAAACTCTTTCTCTAGAAAGGACCCATTCTTGGCAACAAAGATCTTGCCTTCGGATCTGAGGTAGAAGGTATACCCAACAGTTTCTTTAGGGTATCCTATGAAGACGCATTTTTCTGACTTGGGTTCGAGCTTTTCAGGTTGAAGTTTCTTGACATAAGCATCGCATCCCCAAACTTTTAGAAACGACAGCTTAGGCTTCTTCCCAAACCATAATTCATACGGTGTCGTCTCAACGGATTTCGACGGAGCCCTATTTAAAGTGAATGCGGCAGTCCCCAAAATGATAGCGGTAAATCGGTAAGAGACATCATAGATCGCACCATATCTAATAGAGTGCGATTACGACGTTCAGACACACCATTACGCTGAGGTGTTCCAGGCGGCGTTAGTTGTGAAACTATTCCACATTTTCATAAGTGTGTGCCAAATTCGTGACTCAAGTATTCTCCCCCACGATCTGATCGCAAGAACTTGATTTTCCTGTCACGTTGATTCTCAACCTCACTCTGAAATTCCTTGAACTTTTCAAAGGTCTCAGACTTGTGTTTCATTAAGTAGACATACCCATATCTACTCAAGTCATCAGTGAGGGTGAGAACATAACGATAGCCACCGCGAGCCTCAACACTCATTGGACCGCACACATCAGTATGTATGATTTCCAATAAGTTGGTTGCTCGCTCCATTGTTCCTGAGAACGGAGTCTTGGTCATTTTACCCATGAGGCATGGTTCGCACGTGTCAAATGATTCGTAATCAAGAGGCTCTAAAAGTCCATCTGCATGGAGCTTCTTCATGCGTTTGACACCTATGTGACCAAGGCGGCAGTGCCACAAGTATGTGGGACTATCATTATCAACCTTACATCTTTTGGTATTCACACTATGAATATGTGTAGCATTACGCTCAAGATTCATTAAGAATAAACCATTCACCATCGGAGCATGACCATAAAACATATCTCTCATATAAATAGAACAACCATTATTCTCGGATTTAAATGAGTAGCCATCTCGAATTAAACGAGATCTTGATACAATGGTCATGCTCAAAGCTGGCACTAAATAACAATTATTAAGGTTTAAAACTAATCCCGTAGGTAAATGTAGAGGTAGCGTGCCGACGGCGATCACATCGACCTTGGAACCATTCCCGACGCGCATCGTCACCTCGTCCTTCGCCAGTCTCCGCTTATTCCGCAACTCCTGCTTTGAGTTACAAATGTGAGCAACGGCACCGGTATCAAATACCCAGGAGCTACTACAAGTACTGGTAAGGTACACATCAATTACATGTATATCACATATACCTTTTGTGATGCCGGCCTTCTTGCCCGCTAAGTATTTGGGGCAGTTCCGCTTCCAGTGACCACTTCCCTTGCAATAAAAACACTCAATCTCGGGCTTGGGTCCATTCTTTGGCTTCTTCCCGGCAGCTTGCTTACCGGGCACGGCAACTCCCTTGCCGTCCTTCTTGAAGTTCTTCTTACCCTTGCCTTTCTTGAACTTAGTGGTTTTATTCACCATCAACACTTGATGTTCCTTTTTGACTTCTACCTCTGCTGATTTCAGCATTGCAAATACTTCAGGAATGGTCTTTTCCATCCCCTGCATATTGAAGTTCATCACAAAGCTCTTGTAGTTCGGTGGAAGCGATTTAAGGATTCTGTCAATGACCGCGTCATCCGGGAGATTAACTCCCAGCTGAGTCAAGCGGTTATGCAACCCAGACATTTTTAGTATGTGCTCGCTGACAGAACTATTTTCCTCCATCTTACAACTGAAGAACTTGTCGGAGATTTCATATCTCTCGACCCGGGCATGAGCTTGAAAAACCATTTCCGGCTCTTCGAACATCTCATATGCTCCGTCTCTCTCAAAACGCTTTTGGAGCCCCGGTTCTAAGCTGTAAAGCATGCCGCACTGAACGAGGGAGTAATCATCAGCACGTGTCTGCCAAGCGTTCATAACGTCTTGGTTCTGTGGGACGGGTGCGTCACCTAGCGGTGCTTCTAGGACATAATCTTTCTTGGCAGCTATGAGGATGATCCTCAGGTTCCGGACCCAGTCCGTATAGTTGCTGCCATCGTCTTTCAGCTTGGTTTTCTCTAGGAACGCGTTGAAGTTGAGGAAAACGTGGGCCATTTGATCTACAAGACATATTGTAAAGATTTTAGACTAATTTCATGATAATTAAGTTCATCTAATCAAATTATTAAATGAACTCCCACTCAGATAGACATCCCTCCAGTCATCTAAGTATAACATGATCCGAGTTAACTAGGCCGTGTCCGATCATCACGTGAGACGGACTAGTCAACATCGGTGAACATCTTCATGTTGATCGTATCTTCTATACGACTCATGCTCGACCTTTCGATCTTCTGTGTTCCGAGGCCATGTATGTACATGCTAGGCTCGTCAAGTCAACCTAAGTGTATTGCGTGTGTAAATCTGTCTTACACCCGTTGTATTCGAATGTTAGAATCTATCACACCCGATCATCACGTGGTGCTTCGAAACAACGAACCTTCGCAATGGTGCATAGTTAGGGGGAACACTTTCTTGAAATTATTATGAGGGATCATCTTATTTAAGCTACCGTCGTTCTAAGCAAATAAGATGTAAAACATGATAAACATCACATGCAATCAAATAGTGACATGATATGGCCAATATCATTTGCTCCTTTGATCTCCATCTTCGGGGCTCCATGATCATCGTTGTCACAGGCATGACACCATGATCTCCATCATCATGATCTCCATCATCGTGTCTTCTTGAAGTTGTCTCGTCATCTATTACTTCTACTACTATGGCTAACGCTTTAGCAATAAAGTAAAGTAATTACATGACGTTTATGTTGACACGCAGGTCATAAATAAATAAAGACAACTCCTATGGCTCCTGCCGGTTGTCATACTCATCGACATGCAAGTCGTGATTCCTATTACAAGAACATGATCAATCTCATACATCACATATATCATTCATCATTCATCACAACCTTTGGCCATATCACATCACAAAACACTTGCTACAAAAACAAGTTAGACGTCCTCTAATTGTTGTTGCAAGTTTTTACGTGGCTGCTATAGGTTTCTAGCAAGAACGTTTCTTACCTACGCCAAAACCACAACATGAATTGCCAATTTCTATTTACCCTTCATAAGGACCCTGTTCATCGAATCCGATCCGACTAAAGTGGGAGAGACAGACACCCGCCAGCCACCTTATGCAACTAGTGCATGTCAGTCGGTGGAACCGGTCTCACGTAAGCGTACGTGTAAGGTTGGTCCGGGCCGCTTCATCCCACGATGCCGTTGAATCAAGATAAGACTAGTAACGGCAAGCAAATTGACAATATCGACGCCCACAACTACTTTGTGTTCTACTCGTGCATAGTAACTACGCATAGACCTAGCTCATGATGCCACTGTTGGGGAACGTAGCAAAATTTTAAAATTTTCTACGCATCACCAAGATCAATCTATGGAGTCATCTAGCAACGAGGGAGAGAGGAGTGCATCTACATACCCTTGTAGATCACGAGCGTAAGCGTTCAAGAGAACGGGGTTGATGGAGTCGTACTTGACGTGATTCAAATCACCGATGACCTAGTGCCGAACGGACGGCACCTCCGCGTTCAACACACGTACGGTTGGGAGACGTCTCCTCCTTCTTGATCCAGCAAGGGGGAAGGAGAGGTTGATGAAGATCCAGCAGCATGACGGCGTGGTGGTGGAAGCAATGGTGATCTCGGCAGGGCTTCGCCAAGCGCTGGGAGATGGAGGAGTGTCACGGGAGGGAGAGGGAGAGGCCAGGGGCTTGGGTGCGCAGCCCTCCCTCCCCCACTATATATAGGGTGCCTAGGGGGGCACCGGCCCTAGGAGATCAAATCTCCTAGGGGGGGGGGGCGGCCAAGGGGGTGCCTTGCCCCCCAAGGCAAGGGTGGCGCCCCCACCCCTAGGGTTTCTAACCCTAGGCGCAGGAGGAGGCCCAAGGGGGGGCGCACCAGCCCACTAGGGGCTGGTTCCCCTCCCACTTCAGCCCATGGGGCCCTCCGAGATAGGTGGCCCCACCCGGTGGACCCCCGGGACCCTTCCGGTGGTCCCAATACAATACCGGTGACCCCAAAACCTTCCCGATGTTCGAAACTGGACTTCCTATATATAAATCTTTACCTCCGGACCATTCCGGAACTCCTCGTGATGTCCGGGATCTCATCCGGTACTCCGAACAACTTTCGGGTTACCGTGTGCTAATATCTCTACAACCCTAGCGTCATCGAACCTTAAGTGTGTAGACCCTACGGGTTCGGGAGACATGCAGACTGTTGGAAATATGCCCTAGAGGCAATAATAAAAGCATTATTATTATATTTCCTTGTTCATGATAATTGTCTTTATTCATGCTATAATTGTGTTATCCGGAAATCGTAATACATGTGTGAATAACAGACACCAATATGTCCCTAGTGAGCCTCTAGTTGACTAGCTCGTTGATCAACAGATAGTCATGGTTTCCTGACTATGGACATTGGATGTCATTGATAACGAGATCACATCATTAGGAGAATGATGTGATGGACAAGACCCAATCCTAAACATAGCACAAGATCGTATAGTTCGTTTGCTAGAGTTTTCCAATGTCAAAAGTATCTTTTCCTTAGACCATGAGATCGTGTAACTCCCGGATACCGTAGGAGTGCTTTGGGTATACCAAACGTCACAACGTAACTGGGTGACTATAAAGGTAGACTACGGGTATCTCCGAAAGTGTCTGTTGGGTTGACATGGATCGAGACTGGGATTTGTCACTCCGTATGACGGAGAGGTATCGCTGGGCCCACTCGGTAATGCATCATCATAATGAGCTCAAAGTGACCAAGTGTTTGGTCACGGGATCATGCATTACGGTACGAGTAAAGTGACTTGCTGGTAACGAGATTGAACGAGGTATTGGGATACCGACGATCGAACCGGACAAGTAACATATCGATTGACAAAGGGAATTGCATACGGGGTTGATTGAATCCTCGACATCGTGGTTCATCCGATGAGATCATCATGGAGCATGTGGGAGCCAACATGGGTATCCAGATCCCGCTGTTGGTTATTGACTGGAGAGTCGTCTCGGTCATGTCTGCTTGTCTCCCGAACCCGTAGGGTCTACACACTTAAGGTTCGGTGACGCTAGGGTTGTGAAGATATGTATATGCAGAAACCCGAATATTGTTCGGAGTCCCGGATGAGATCCCGGACATCACGAGGAGTTCCGGAATGGTCCGGAGGTAAAGAATTATATATAGGAAGTGCTGTTTCGGGCATCGGGACAAGTTTCGGGGTTATCGGTATTGTACCGGGACCACCGGAAGGGTCCCGGGGGTCCACCGGGTGGGGCCACCTATCCCGGAGGGTCCCATGGGCTGAAATAGGAGGGAACCCAGCCCATAGTGGGCTGGGGTGCCAGCCCCTATAGGCCCATGCGCCTAGGGTTTCCACCATGGAAGAGTCCATGTGGTGGAAGGCACCCCTAGGTGCCTTGGGGGGGGGAGGGAAACCTCCCCTTGGCCGCCGCCCCCCCCTAGTAGATCTCATCTACTAGGGCCGGCGCCCCCCCCTTGGCACCCCTATATATAGTGGGGGGAGAGGAGGGATTTCACACCAGCCCCTGGCGCCTCCCTCTCTCCCCGTTACGTCTCTCCCTCGTAGTCTTGGCGAAGCCCTGCTTCTATGATGCCCTGCATCCACCACCACGCCGTCGTGCTGCTGGATCTTCATCAACCTCTCCTCCCCCCTTGCTGGATCAAGAAGGAGGAGACGTCTCCCGTCCCGTACGTGTGTTGAACGCGGAGGTGCCGTCCGTTCGGCGCTGGTCATCGGTGATTTGGATCACGTCGAGTACGACTACATCATCACCGTTCTTTTGAACGCTTCCGTGCGCAATCTACAAAGGTATGTAGATGCATTAGATGACTCGTTGCTAGATGAACTCCTAGATGATCTTGGTGAAACGAGTAGGAAAAATTTTGTTTTCTGCAACGTTCCCCAACAGTGGCATCATGAGCTAGGTCTATGCGTAGTTCTTCTTGCGCGAGTAGAACACAATTAGTTGTGGGCGTGGATTTGTCAACTTTCTTGCCGTTACTAGTCTTTTCTTGCTTCAGCGGTATTGTGGGATGAAGCGGCCCGGACCAACCTTACACGTACGCTTAGGTGAGACCAGTTCCACCGACTAACATGCACTAGTTGCATAAGGTGGCTGGCGGGTGTCTGTCTCTCCTACTTTAGTTGGAGCGGATTCGATGAACAGGGTCCTTATGAAGGGTAAATAGAAGTTGACAAATCACGTTGTGGCTTTAACGTAGGTAAGAAGACGTTCTTGCTAGAACCCTAATTCAGCCACGTAAAACATGCAACAACAATTAGAGGACGTCTAACTTGTTTTTGCAGCAAGTGGTTTGTGATATGATATGGCCAAAGTTGTGATGAATGATGAATGATCTATATGTGATGTATGAGATGTTCATGCTATTGTAATAGGAATCACGACTTGCATGTCGATGAGTATGACAACCGGCAGGAGCCATAGGAGTTGTCTTTATTCTTTTATATGACCTGCGTGTCATCGAGAAACGCCATGTAAATTACTTTACTTTATTGCTAAACGCGTTAGCCATAGTAGTAGAAGTAATAGTTGGCGAGCAACTTCATGGAGACACGATGATGGAGATCATGATGATGGAGATCATGGTGTCAAGCCGGTGACAAGATGATCATGGAGCCCCAAGATGGAGATCAAAGGAGCTATGTGATATTGGCCATATCATGTCACGTTTATTATTTGATTGCATGTGATGTTTATCATGTTTTGCATCTTGTTTACTTAGAACGACGGTAGTAAATAAGATGATCCCTCATAAATAATTTCAAGAAGTGTTCCCCCTAACTGTGCACCGTTGCGACAGTTCGCTGTTTCAAAACACCACGTGATGATCGGGTGTTTTATTCAGACGTTCACATACAACGGGTGTAAGATAGATTTACACATGCAAACACTTAGGTTGACTTGACGAGCCTAGCATGTACAGACATGGCCTCGGAACACAGAAGACCGAAAGGTCGAGCATGAGTCGTATAGAAGATACGATCAACATGAAGATGTTCACCGACGTTGACTAGTCCGTCTCACGTGATGATCGGACACGGTCTAGTTAACTCGGATCATGTAATACTTAGATGACTAGAGGGATGTCTAATCTAAGTGGGAGTTCATTAATAATTTGATTAGATGAACTTAATTATCATGAACTTAGTCTAAAATCTTTGCAATATGTCTTGTAGATCAAATGGCCAACGTAGTCTTCAACTTCAACGCGTTCCTAGAGAAAACTAAGCTGAAAGATGATGGCAGCAACTATACAGACTGGGTCCGGAACCTGAGGATCATCCTCATAGCTGCCAAGAAAGATTATGTCCTACAAGCACCGCTAGGTGATCCTCCCGTCCCACAGAACCAAGACGTTATGAACGCTTGGCAGACACGTGTTGATGACTACTCCCTCGTTCAGTGCGGCATGCTTTACAGCTTAGAGCCGGGGCTCCAAAAGCGTTTGAGAGACATGGAGCATATGAGATGTTCGAAGAGCTGAAAATGGTTTTTCAAGCTCATGCCCGGATCGAGAGATATGAAGTCTCCGATAAGTTCTTCAGCTGTAAGATGGAGGAAAATAGTTCTGTCAGTGAGCACATACTCACTATGTCTGGGTTGCATAACCGCTTGTCTCAGCTGGGAGTTAATCTCCCGGATGATGCGGTCATTGACAGAATCCTCCAGTCGCTTCCACCAAGCTACAAGAGCTTTGTGATGAACTTCAACATGCAGGGGATGCAAAAGACCATTCCTGAGTTGTTCTCAATGCTGAAATCAGCGGAGGTAGAAGTCAAGAAAGAACATCAAGTGTTGATGGTCAATAAAACCACTAAGTTCAAGAAAGGCAAGGGTAAAAAGAACTTCAAGAAAGACGGCAAGGAGGTTGCCGCGCCCGGCAAGCAAGCTGCCGGGAAGAAGCCAAAGAGTGGACCCAAGCCCGAGACTGAGTGCTTTTATTGCAAGGGAAGCGGTCACTGGAAGCGGAACTGCCCTAAGTACTTAGCGGATAAGAAGGCCGGCAAAACAAAAGGTATATATGATATACATGTAATTGATGTGTACCTTACTAGTGCCCGTAGTAGCTCCTGGGTATTTGATACCGGTGCAGTTGCTCACATTTGTAACTCAAAGCAGGGGCTGCGGAATAAGCGGAAACTGGCAAAGGACGAGGTGACGATGCGCGTCGGGAATGGTTCCAAGGTCAATGTGATCGCCGTCGGCACGCTGCCTCTGCATCTCCCTTCGGGATTAGTTTTAAACCTTAATAATTGTTATTTAGTGCCAGCTTTGAGCATGAACATTGTATCGGGATTTCGTTTAATTCGAGATGGCTACTCTTTTAAATCTGAGAATAATGGTTGTTCCATTTTTATGAGAGATATGTTTTATGGTCATGCTCCTATGGTGAATGGTTTATTCTTAATGAATCTCGAACGTGATGCTACACATGTTCATAATGTGAGTACCAAAAGAAGTAAGGTTGATAATGATAGTCCCACATACTTGTGGCACTGCCGCCTTGGTCACATAGGTGTCAAACGCATGAAGAAGCTCCATGCTGATGGACTTTTAGAGTCTCTTGATTATGAATCATTTGACACGTGCGAACCATGCCTTATGGGTAAAATGACCAAGACTCCGTTCTCAGGAACAATGGAGCGAGCAACCGACTTATTGGAAATCATACATACTGATGTGTGCGGTCCAATGAGTGTTGAGGCTCGCGGTGGCTATCGTTATGTTCTCACCCTCACTGATGATTTAAGTAGGTATGGGTATATCTACTTAATGAAACACAAGTCTGAAACCTTTGAAAAGTTCAAGGAATTTCAGAGTGAGGTTGAAAATCAACGTGACAGGAAGATCAAGTTTCTACGATCAGATCGTGGAGGAGAATACTTGAGTCACGAGTTTGGCACACAATTAAGAAAATGTGGAATAGTTTCACAACTCACGCCGCCTGGAACACCTCAGCGTAACGGTGTGTCCGAACATCGTAATCGCACTCTATTGGATATGGTGCGATCTATGATGTCTCTTACCGATTTACCGCTATCCTTTTGGGGCTATGCTTTAGAGACTGCCGCATTCACTTTAAATAGGGCTCCGTCGAAATCCGTTGAGACGACACCGTATGAATTATGGTTTGGGAAGAAACCTAAGCTGTCGTTTCTAAAAGTTTGGGGATGCGATGCTTATGTCAAGAAACTTCAACCTGAGAAGCTCGAACCCAAGTCGGAAAAATGCGTCTTCATAGGATACCCTAAAGAAACGATTGGGTATACATTCTACCTCAGATCCGAAGGCAAGATCTTTGTTGCCAAGAATGGGTCCTTTCTAGAGAAAGAGTTTCTCTCGAAAGAAGTAAGTGGGAGGAAAGTAGAGCTTGATGAAGTATTACCTCTTGAACCGGAAAATGGCGCAACTCAAGAAAATGTTCCTGAGGTGCCTGCACCGACTAGAGAGGAAGTTAATGATAATGATCAAGATTCTTCTGATCAAGCTCCTACTGAGATTCGAAGGTCCACAAGGACATGTTCCGCACCAGAGTGGTACGACAACCCTGTCTTGGAAATCATGTTGTTAGACAACGGTGAACCTTCGAACTATGAAGAAGCAGTGGCGGGCCCGGATTCCGACAAATGGCTAGAAGCCATGAAATCCGAGATAGGATCCATGTATGAAAACGAAGTATGGACTTTGACTGACTTGCCCGTTGATCGGCGAGCCATAGAAAATAAATGGATCTTTAAGAAGAAGAAGACAGACGCAGATGGTAATGTGACCATCTATAAAGCTCGGCTTGTCGCTAAGGGTTATCGACAAGTTCAAGGGGTTGACTACGATGAGACTTTCTCACCGGTAGCGAAGCTGAAGTCCGTCCGAATCATGTTAGCAATTGCCGCATTCTACGATTATGAGATATGGCAAATGGACGTCAAAACGGCATTCCTTAATGGTTTCCTTAAGGAAGAATTGTATATGATGCAGACGGAAGGTTTTGTCGATCCTAAGAATGCTGACAAAGTATGCAAGCTCCAACGCTCGATTTATGGGCTGGTGCAAGCATCTCGGAGTTGGAACATTCGCTTTGATGAGATGATCAAAGCGTTTGGGTTTACGCAGACTCATGGAGAAGCCTGCGTTTACAAGAAAGTGAGTGGGAGCTCTGTAGCATTTCTCATACTATATGTAGATGACATACTTTTGATGGGAAATGATATAGAACTCTTGGACAGCATTAAGGCCTACTTGGACAGCGTTTGGGTTTCTAGCAAGAACGTTTCTTACCTACGCCAAAACCACAACATGAATTGCCAATTTCTATTTACCCTTCATAAGGACCCTGTTCATCGAATCCGATCCGACTAAAGTGGGAGAGACAGACACCCGCCAGCCACCTTATGCAACTAGTGCATGTCAGTCGGTGGAACCGGTCTCACGTAAGCGTACGTGTAAGGTTGGTCCGGGCCGCTTCATCCCACGATGCCGTTGAATCAAGATAAGACTAGTAACGGCAAGCAAATTGACAATATCGACGCCCACAACTACTTTGTGTTCTACTCGTGCATAGTAACTACGCATAGACCTAGCTCATGATGCCACTGTTGGGGAACGTAGCAGAATTTTAAAATTTTCTACGCATCACCAAGATCAATCTATGGAGTCATCTAGCAACGAGGGAGAGAGGAGTGCATCTACATACCCTTGTAGATCACGAGCGTAAGCGTTCAAGAGAACGGGGTTGATGGAGTCGTACTTGACGTGATTCAAATCACCGATGACCTAGTGCCGAACGGACGACACCTCCGCGTTCAACACACGTACGGTTGGGAGACGTCTCCTCCTTCTTGATCCAGCAAGGGGGAAGGAGAGGTTGATGAAGATCCAGCAGCATGACGGCGTGGTGGTGGAAGCAATGGTGATCTCGGCAGGGCTTCGCCAAGCGCTGGGAGATGGAGGAGTGTCACGGGAGGGAGAGGGAGAGGCCAGGGGCTTGGGTGCGCAGCCCTCCCTCCCCCACTATATATAGGGTGCCTAGGGGGGCACCGGCCCTAGGAGATCAAATCTCCTAGGGGGGGGGGCGGCCAAGGGGGTGCCTTGCCCCCCAAGGCAAGGGTGGCGCCCCCACCCCTAGGGTTTCTAACCCTAGGCGCAGGAGGAGGCCCAAGGGGGGGCGCACCAGCCCACTAGGGGCTGGTTCCCCTCCCACTTCAGCCCATGGGGCCCTCCGAGATAGGTGGCCCCACCCGGTGGACCCCCGGGACCCTTCCGGTGGTCCCGATACAATACCGGTGACCCCAAAACCTTCCCGATGTTCGAAACTGGACTTCCTATATATAAATCTTTACCTCTGGACCATTCCGGAACTCCTCGTGATGTCCGGGATCTCATCCGGTACTCCGAACAACTTTCGGGTTACCGTGTGCTAATATCTCTACAACCCTAGCGTCATCGAACCTTAAGTGTGTAGACCCTACGGGTTCGGGAGACATGCAGACTGTTGGAAATATGCCCTAGAGGCAATAATAAAAGCATTATTATTATATTTACTTGTTCATGATAATTGTCTTTATTCATGCTATAATTGTGTTATCCGGAAATCGTAATACATGTGTGAATAACAGACACCAATATGTCCCTAGTGAGCCTCTAGTTGACTAGCTCGTTGATCAACAGATAGTCATGGTTTCCTGACTATGGACATTGGATGTCATTGATAACGAGATCACATCATTAGGAGAATGATGTGATGGACAAGACCCAATCCTAAACATAGCACAAGATCGTATAGTTCGTTTGCTAGAGTTTTCCAATGTCAAAAGTATCTTTTCCTTAGACCATGAGATCGTGTAACTCCCGGATACCGTAGGAGTGCTTTGGGTATACCAAACGTCACAACGTAACTGGGTGACTATAAAGGTAGACTACGGGTATCTCCGAAAGTGTCTGTTGGGTTGACATGGATCGAGACTGGGATTTGTCACTCCGTATGACGGAGAGGTATCGCTGGGCCCACTCGGTAATGCATCATCATAATGAGCTCAAAGTGACCAAGTGTTTGGTCACGGGATCATGCATTACGGTACGAGTAAAGTGACTTGCTGGTAACGAGATTGAACGAGGTATTGGGATACCGACGATCGAACCGGACAAGTAACATATCGATTGACAAAGGGAATTGCATACGGGGTTGATTGAATCCTCGACATCGTGGTTCATCCGATGAGATCATCGTGGAGCATGTGGGAGCCAACATGGGTATCCAGATCCCGCTGTTGGTTATTGACTGGAGAGTCGTCTCGGTCATGTCTGCTTGTCTCCCGAACCCGTAGGGTCTACACACTTAAGGTTCGGTGACGCTAGGGTTGTGAAGATATGTATATGCAGAAACCCGAATATTTTTCGGAGTCCCGGATGAGATCCCGGACGTCACGAGGAGTTCCGGAATGGTCCGGAGGTAAAGAATTATATATAGGAAGTGCTGTTTCGGGCATCGGGACAAGTTTCGGGGTTATCGGTATTGTACCGGGACCACCGGAAGGGTCCCGGGGGTCCACCGGGTGGGGCCACCTATCCCGGAGGGCCCCATGGGCTGAAATAGGAGGGAACCCAGCCCATAGTGGGCTGGGGCGCCAGCCCCTATAGGCCCATGCGCCTAGGGTTTCCACCATGGAAGAGTCCATGTGGTGGAAGGCACCCCTAGGTGCCTTGGGGGGGAGGGAAACCTCCCCTTGGCCGCCGCCCCCCCCTAGTAGATCTCATCTACTAGGGCCGGCGCCCCCCCCTTGGCACCCCTATATATAGTGGGGGGGAGAGGAGGGATTTCACACCAGCCCCTGGCGCCTCCCTCTCTCCCCGAGACGTCTCTCCCTCGTAGTCTTGGCGAAGCCCTGCTTCTATGACGCCCTGCATCCACCACCACGCCGTCGTGCTGCTGGATCTTCATCAACCTCTCCTCCCCCCTTGCTGGATCAAGAAGGAGGAGACGTCTCCCGTCCCGTACGTGTGTTCAACACGGAGGTGCTGTCCGTTCGGCGCTGGTCATCGGTGATTTGGATCACGTCGAGTACGACTACATCATCACCGTTCTTTTGAACGCTTCCGTGCGCAATCTACAAAGGTATGTAGATGCATTAGATGACTCGTTGCTAGATGAACTCCTAGATGATCTTGGTGAAACGAGTAGGAAAAATTTTGTTTTCTGCAACGTTCCCCAACACAGACATGACCGAGAAGCCTCTCCGGTCAATAACCAACATCGGGATCTGGATACCCATGTTGGCTCCCACAAGCTCCACGATGATCTCATCGGATGAACCACGATGTCGAGGATTCAATCAATCCGTATAGAATTCCCTTTGTCAATCGGTATGTTACTTTCCCGAGACTCGATCGTCGGTATCCCAATACCTTGTTCAGTCTCATTACCGGCAAGTCACTTTACTCGTACCGTAATGCATGATCCCGTGATCAACCACTTGGTCACATTGAGCTCATTATGATGATGCATTACCGAGTGGGCCTAGAGATACCTCTCCGTCATACGGAGTGACAAATCCCAGTCTCGATTCGTGCCAACCCAACAGACACTTTTGGAGATACCTGTAATGTACCTTTATAGTCACCCAGTTACGTTGTGACGTTTGGCACACCCTAGGCACTCCTACGGTATCCGGGAGTTGCACAATCTCATGGTCTAAGGAAATGATACTTGACATTCAGAAAAGCTACAACAAACGAACTACACGATCTTTGAGCTAAGCTTAGGATTGGGTCTTGTCCATCACATCATTCTCCTAATGATGTGATCCCGTTATCAATGACATCCAATGTCCATAGTCAGGAAACCATGACTATCCTTTGACCAACGAGCTAGTCAACTAGAGGCTCACTTGGGACGTGTTGTGGTCTATGTATTCACACATGTATTACGATTTCTGGATAACACAATTATAGCATGAACAATAGACAATTATCATGAACAAAGAAATATAATAATAACCATTTTATTATTGCCTCTAGGGCATATTTCCAACAGCTGAATTACATCAGTCACCATATTTCATCATGCATTTCAAATTCTTCACTGTGATATGTCAAATGCGTGTATGAATTACAAGATATAGGGGGAGATCTCCATGATTCTACTCTTCAAGTGTGCAATGCTTCAAAAGCAAATACCTCACCATGCACATATTCAGGGGGGAGTTCTTCTATATCTTGCATTCAAATTCCTCAATATCAGTATTTACACTTTATATGGTTATCCCCGTTGAAAACTTAACCTATATTGTCATCAATCACCAAAAAGGGGGAGATTGTAAGTGCATCTAGTGCCCCTTAGTGATTTTGGTGTATTGAATACTTATAGGTTAAGGGACTAATGCGTTTGTGAGTGTACACAGGTCTATAAGTCTATGAGGAGTTTGATTTTTATAGAGAAAGTCGACCCCTAAAAATGAAGTTCTTCGACTGAAGACTTTGGATTTCTGAAGACTTTCTGAAGACTTTGAAAGTGAAGAAATTGGTGTGACCTTGAAGACTTGGTATTCATTTGAGGAACATGAAGCGTGAAGACTTTTGTTTTCGTAGTTTCATTTTCTCTTTCTTGAGTCATAGGAAACACCGTACTGTTAAAGGGGGTCGAGGAAATACTAAGGAAAAATTTCCATGTGACGCTCAACTCAAAATCCTACACCTACCAATCCCTTCGAATGAAGCCATTGGAAATCTCATACAGTCCAGTCATATTCTTCAGTGACAGAGATGAAGTTCTTCTGGTCTCTAAGGAATTTGTTCTGACTGAGGAGTTAGGAATTCGCTAGTGCGGATTGCCTACACAGTGAGGAACATGATAGCCCTGAGGATTTTGCTACTCAAAATTCCGACCATTGCTGTGCTATGTGCCAGCTGTCCCAAAATATCTATCCACCTAACAGTCATATCACTGAAGGGCATTTATGTCTTATCATGTCGGGCTACTCCCTAGGCTATAAATAGCCGCCCCCTACAACCACTAGCTGGTTGGCTGCTCCGAGAGAAACTGACACTTGTCATTTGAGAGCAACCCATCCTCCGAGGACTTTGAGCGAAAATCATCAAGTGAGGAAAAACCCAAACCCAAACACCTACAAACCCCAAGTGATTGAGCATCACTGAAGAGACTGATCCTGTGTGGATCCGACGCTTGTTACCTTTGAAGACCGTGCTTCTTCCAGACGGTTAGGCGTCATGGTCTAGAGCATCCAAGAGGAATTGTGAATCGCCGAGTGACCAAGTTTGTGAAGGTTTGGAAGTCGCCTGAAGACTTACCACGAGTGATTGGGCGAGGTCTGTGTGACCTTAGCTCAAGGAGAATACGGTGAGGACTTGGTGTCCTGAGCTGCGTGTTCAGGACTGGGTGTCCGGGACTGTGTGTCCTCGAGTTTAAATACTCAGCCGCTCCAACCAGACGTACAACTGAGACAGCAGTTGGACCTGGTCTACCAAATCATTGTCTTCACCAAGCTTACTGGTTCTATTTCCTCAACTCTTTCATTTCCTCATACTGTGTTGTGTGCTTGTTCATATCTGTGCTTGAAGACTTTGACTGAAGATTTTCTCAATTTCCTCAGTTCAATCTCTTTAGTTTGTTTGTCTTCATCCTGTGTTATCCTGTGCTTACGCTTCCTGTACTCTGTGCCTGTCTTCATTTCATCATGATGACTATGTGTGTGTTTTGTTATGTTTATTTTTGAGTACTTATTCCGCTGCTAATAGTTATTCGCCAAGGAATTTCCTCACCGGAAAATTCCTCAGTGAAGAATTTCATAAAAATCGCCTATTCACCCCCCTCTAGTTGATATAACGCACTTTTAGTTAGGCCATCCCGGGAACCTCTCTTTTGTCCCAATTCAACTGGTGACAATGTAATAAAGCTTTGTAAATTGTCTCAAAAAAACTTAGGGTGTGTTTGTTTGGGCTGCAGCTGCAACGGCTCCGGCTGGAAGGAGCAGTTGTAGCTGCTAGCTGTAGCTGGAAGGTTGGAGCTAAGGTGTAGTCGTTTGGTGGTTGTGATGTAGCAGCTACAGCTGTTGCTGAAACATGCTAAAATGACGAGAACATCCTCTGTTTTTCTGTAGAATAGGTTTAAGTGGTGATTATACTGTTCTAACAGTAAACAACCTGATTAAGAGCAGTGTCAATACTCTCTTTGTTGCCATCACAAAATCATCAACCATGTCACATGTTTATCATTGCATTACACACAATTCAAACAAGGTTATGATTGCATTACTACTATAGTCAAACAAGGTCTCAAATAAGGATGCTAATACATGATAGTACACATGAGGAGAAACTACTTCTTCCTTCACTCCACTACGAGAAAAGACACATCCGTGACATTTTGGGCCGAACGAATTTTTTTTGTCATACCTATGACACTTCTATGAAAATAATTGTGACAAAACCCGGTATCATCATAGATGTGGTGGGGTCCTACTTCTATGACAAAAAATCATGACATAAAATGGGCTTTTCGTCCTGGGCGGGGCGGAGACGCAACTGCATGACATTCTTTGGGCCGTTCATGACGGAAAAAACCATGGTAGAAGAAAGGGAGAGGAAAATGTCGGGGTGTTCCCTGTTATGGTGGGTGGTCGGGGCTGAGCGATGCACGTTTCTCTCATACACGCACGTGCGTGGGTGCGAGGCGTTGGGCTCTAACTGAACCCGAGCGAGGCGTTGGGCTCTAACTGAACCCGGGCGATTGCACTACAGGCTACGCGTTACTGAACCCGAGCGAGGCATTGGGCTCTAACTGAACCCGAGCGATTGCACTGCAGGCTATGCATTACTGAACCCGAGCGATCGATCGATGGCTGTTAACTGAACCCGATCGAGCGATTCCTTTGCTACTGCTGCTAACTGAAGCCGATCGATGCTGCCTCTGGATGAATAGTGAGCATTGCTGGGGGGGGTTTGGATGAACAGTTCCCGGTGGGGGTGGATGAATAGGACCCCGTGGTGTTGTCTCTGGATGAACAGGACCCCGATCGATCGAGCCGTTGGGGCTGGATGAACAAGACCCCGTGGAGGGCAGGATGAACAGGACCACCCCGTGGAGGGCCGGATGAATAGTAGGCAGTGGAGGGCTGAATGAACAGTAGCCCGTGGAGGGGTGGTTGAACAGGAGCCCGTGGAGAGGGCTGGTTGAATAGTAGCTGGTGGAGTAGCGCGCGGTGGAGGCTGGATGAACAGGAGCCCGTGGATGAACAGTCGTAGGTGGAGGCTGGAGGAGGTCGACGGTGGATGAACAGTAGCCCGTGGAGGCTGGAGGGGGTCAATGGTGGAGATGAACAGTATCCCGTGGAGTCCCGTTTTGCGGTACACCACACCCCTCCCGATGAACAGGACCCCCGTTTCGATCGTAGCGCTCCAACACAAGTCCGTTTCCTCCGTTTTACGGTACGCCACACCCCTCCCGATCAACAGGACCCCCGTTTCAACCGTAGGAGGTCAGTTTCCTCCGTTTTGCGGTACGCCAGA